>NW_024038381.1:0-45763 GCF_016077235.1 Cyprinodon tularosa | reverse complement strand
ATAGTTAGCATGGCTATCACTGCCCCTACATGGTTAGCATGGCTATCACTGCCCCTACAGTTAGGGACTCGTTTCCCACTGGGTTCAGCTTCACAATCATGGTAGGACAGTTTCATTTGATTTATTCTACTCAGGCTACTGGTAAGCCCTCAGCCCGTCAAATGTTGAATGGGCAATTTTATTGTCATTACTGTTACTATATTGTAGAAATTTTGCAAATTTAGTAATAAAATGTCACAGGGGATGGTATGGGGATGGGGGATTGTCATTTAAGAAGAGGGATGATTTTTAAGATTTTATTTAAGGAGGGGGATGCCACCCGCCCTCAGCTCGAATTCTGGCTCTGGTGAATTTCAATGGTGAAGTCCTCTGGAAATCTTCAATAATTGTTGTTGATTGCAGATGTGTCTAGTAGTTCCGATTGATTTTGCTTGCAAAGCGGGGAGAATGGCGCTAGGCTTACCGCACCGTGACGTCACTGCTGGAAGATGGCAGGAGGGAGGGGCTACTATATTTGAGCTCCCAGACTCAGTGAGGAAAATTATTACTGTGAACTCTTAGTTTTAGGTATAAATAATGATCCAGTGATTATTCCTGGCTGATGGGACTTTTCCTTTAATTTTCCCACAGTTCCTCCTCTGATCAAAAGCTTTTAGCTAAAACCATGGAAGGAACTAAATAAACCATTCCAGGAAGGTACAATCTGTGGTTCTGATCCAGGGTTTAGATTTTTATCAAAAACAAGCAAAATGTTTGCTACCATCGGCCCAAAGAAACAACAGAAAGACACAAAAGCAAATGCTGGTGGGAGACCAGTTGATTATACATGTTTAAATCCTCCTGCTATATCCTCTCTGCATTCAACCCGTCCCCTCGGCCGGGGGCGGATTTAGGGAGTTTGGGTAGAAATGTTGGCTATAGAAATGTTGTTGGTAGAAATGTTGGCTATAGAAATGTTGGCTATACAAATGTTGGCTGTAGAAATGTTGGCTGTAGAAATGTTGGCTATAGAAATGTTGGCAGAAATGTTGGTAGAAATGTTGGCTGTAGAAATGTTGGTAATAGAAATGTTGGTAGACATGTTGGCTGTAGAAATGTTGGTAGAAATGTTGGCTGTAGAAATGTTGGTAATAGAAATGTTGGTAGACATGGTGGCTGTAGAAATGTTGGTAGAAATGTTGGCTGTAGAAATGTTGTTAATAGAAATGTTGGTAGACATGTTGGCTGTAGAAATGTTGTTAGAAATGTTGGCTATAGAAATGTTGGCAATAGAAATGTTGGTAGACATGTTGGCTGTAGAAATGTTGGTAGAAATGTTGGCTGTAGAAATGTTGGTAATAGAAATGTTGGTAGACATGTTGGCTGTAGAAATGTTGGTAGAAATGTTGGCTGTAGAAATGTTGTTAATAGAAATGTTGGTAGACATGTTGGCTGTAGAAATGTTGGTAGAAATGTTGGCTATAGAAATGTTGGCAATAGAAATGTTGGTAGACATGTTGGCTGTAGAAATGTTGGTAGAAATGTTGGCTGTAGAAATTATTGGTAGAAATGTTGGCTGTAGAAATGTTGGTAGAAATGTTGGCTGTAGAAATGTTGGTAGAAATGTTGGCTGTAGAAATGTTAGTAATATAAATATTGGTAGACATGTTGGCTGTAGAAATGTTGGTAGAAATGTTGGCTGTAGAAATGTTGGTAATAGAAATGTTGGTAGACATGTTGGCTGTAGAAATGTTGGTAGAAATGTTGGCTGTAGAAATGTTGGTAATAGAAATGTTGGTAGACATGTTGGCTGTAGAAATGTTGGTAGAAATGTTGGCTGTAGAAATGTTGTTAATAGAAATGTTGGTAGACATGTTGGCTGTAGAAATGTTGGTAGAAATGTTGGTAATAGAAATGTTGGTAGACATGTTGGCTGTAGAAATGTTGGTAGAAATGTTGGCTGTAGAAATGTTGGTAATAGAAATGTTGGTAGACATGTTGGCTGTAGAAATGTTGGTAGAAATGTTGGCTGTAGAAATGTTGTTAATAGAAATGTTGGTAGACATGTTGGCTGTCGAAATGTTGGTAGAAATGTTGGCAATAGAAATGTTGGTAGACATGTTGGCTGTAGAAATGTTGGTAGAAATGTTGGCTGTAGAAATTATTGGTAGAAATGTTGGCTGTAGAGATTTTGGCTATAGAAATGTTGGCAGAAATGTTGGTAGAAATGTTGGCTGTAGAAATTATTGGTAGAAATGTTGGCTGTAGAGATTTTGGCTATAGAAATGTTGGCAGAAATGTTGGTAGAAATGTTGGCTGTAGAAATGTTGGTAGAAATGTTGACTGTAGAGATTTTGGCTATAGAAATGTTGGCAGAAATGTTGGTAGACATGTTGGCTGTAGAAATGTTGGTAGAAATGTTGGCTGTAGAAATGTTAATAGAAATGTTGGTAATAGAAATGTTGGTAGACATGTTGGCTGTAGAAATGTTGGTAGAAATGTTGGCTGTAGAAATGTTGGTAATAGAAATGTTGGTAGACATGTTGGCTGTAGAAATGTTGGTAGAAATGTTGGCTGTAGAAATGTTGTTAATAGAAATGTTGGTAGACATGTTGGCTGTAGAAATGTTGGTAGAAATGTTGGCTATAGAAATGTTGGCAATAGAAATGTTGGTAAAAATGTTGGCTGTAGAAATGTTGGTAATAGAAATGTTGGTAGACATGTTGGCTGTAGAAATGTTGGTAGAAATGTTGGCTGTAGAAATGTTGTTAATAGAAATGTTGGTAGACATGTTGGCTGTAGAAATGTTGGTAGAAATGTTGGCTATAGAAATGTTGGCAATAGAAATGTTGGTAGACATGTTGGCTGTAGAAATGTTGGTAGAAATGTTGGTTGTAGAAATTATTGGTAGAAATGTTGGCTGTAGAGATTTTGGCTATAGAAATGTTGGCAGAAATGTTGGTAGAAATGTTGGCTGTAGAAATGTTGGTAGAAATGTTGGCTGTAGAAATTTTGGCTATAGAATTGTTGGCAGAAATTTTGGTAGAAATGTTGGCTGTAGAAATGTTGGCAATAGAAATGTTGGTAGACATGTTGGCAATAGAAATGTTGGTAGAAATGTTGGCAAAGAAATATTGGTGTTAGATATGTTGGCTATAGAAATTTTGATTATAGAAATGTTGTTGATAGAAATGTTGGTATAAAATTTGGCTATAGAAATGTTGGTGGTAGAAATGTTGGCTATAGAAATATTGGCTGTTGAAATATTGGCTATAGAAATGTTGGCAGAAATGTTGGCTGTAAAAATTATTGATAGAAATGTTGGCTGTAGAAATGTTGGCTATAGAAATGTTGGCAGAAATGTTGGTAGAAATGATGGCTGTAGAAATGTAGGTAGAAATGTTGGCAGAAATGTTGGTAGAAATGTTGGCTGTAGAAATGTTGGTAGAAATGTTGGCTGTAGAAATGTTGGTAATAGAAATGTTGGTAGACATGTTGGCTGTAGAACTGTTGGTAGAAATGTTGGCTATAAAAATTATTGGTAGAAATGTTGGCTGTAGAAATGTTGGTAGAAATGTTGGCAGAAATGTTGGCTGTAGAAATGTTGGTAGAAATGTTGGTAGAAATTTTGGCTGTAGAAATTTTGGCTATAGAAATGTTGGCCAAAATGTTGGTAGAAATGTTGGCTGTAGAAATGTTGGCAATAGAAATGTTGGTAGACATGTTGGCAATAGAAATATTGTTAGAAATGTTGGCAAAGAAATATTGGTGTTAAATATGTTGGCTATAGAAATGTTGATTATAGAAATGTTGTTGGTAGAAATGTTGGTATAAAATTTGGCTATAGAAATGTTGGTGGTAGAAATGTTGGCTATAGAAATATTGGCTGTAGAAATATTGGCTATAGAAATGTTGGCAGAAATGTTGGCTGTAAAAATTATTGATAGAAATGTTGGCTGTAGAAATGTTGGCTATAGAAATGTTGGCAGAAATGTTGGTAGAAATGATGGCTGTAGAAATGTAGGTAGAAATGTTGGCAGAAATGTTGGTAGAAATGTTGGCTGTAGAAATGTTGGTAGAAATGTTGGCTGTAGAAATGTTGGTAATAGAAATGTTGGTAGACATGTTGGCTGTAGAACTGTTGGTAGAAATGTTGGCTATAAAAATTATTGGTAGAAATGTTGGCTGTAGAAATGTTGGCTATAGAAATGTTGGCAGAAATGTTGGTAGAAATGTTGGCTGTAGAAATGTTGGTAGAAATGTTGGCAGAAATGTTGGCTGTAGAAATGTTGGTAGAAATGTTGGTAGAAATTTTGGCTGTAGAAATTTTGGCTATAGAAATGTTGGCCAAAATGTTGGTAGAAATGTTGGCTGTAGAAATGTTGGCAATAGAAATGTTGGTAGACATGTTGGCAATAGAAATATTGGTAGAAATGTTGGCAAAGAAATATTGGTGTTAAATATGTTGGCTATAGAAATGTTGATTATAGAAATGTTGTTGGTAGAAATGTTTGTATAAAATTTGGCTATAGAAATGTTGGTGGTAGAAATTTTGGCTATAGAAATATTGGCTGTAGAAATATTGGCTATAGAAATGTTGGCAGAAATGTTGTTAGAAATGTTGGCAATAGAAATGTTGGTAGACATGTTGGCTGTAGAAATGTTGGTAGAAATGTTGGCTGTAGAAATGTTGGCAGAAATGTTGGCAGAAATGTTGGTAGAAATGTCGGTTATAGTAATGTTGGCAAATAAATATTGGTGTTAGATATGTTGGCTATAGAAATTTTGATTATAGAAATGTTGGTAGAAATGTTGGTGGTAGAAATGTTGGCTATAGAAATATTGGCTGTAGAAATGTTGGTGGTAGACATGTTGATTATAGAAATGATAGTTATAGAAATGCTGTTGGTAGAATTGTTGGCTGTTTATCATTGATGGAACCAGGAGCCAAACAGCTTCCTTCTTTACGAGTCTATTAACAGCGTGCGCGTTCACGGTTGCGTCGCGCGCTCACACTGTGTCTGCTGTCACGAGCCTTATCCGACCGTGAGTGGAAGTGGGTAAATTATCACGGACATCACGCAGATTGCGGGCAGCTTTCAGAGCGAAACAAACGGGCAGATCCGCAGAGTTGTGCTGCTGCTTGGTGGGTGGAAGCCCGCAGAGTTCTGGCGCTCCTCCGCCGCTGAAGTTCGCTTCTGTTTGAACCTCGCAGCTAGCAGCTAAGCTAGCTGTTGGACTAGCTTAGCGGTCCGCCACAGTCCAGGAACACCAACGCTGTCTATCACTTCCACTCCGACACGGCGGTCAGTCCTCGCAGCGAAGCGGACCAACCAGTCCCCGACTAGAACCTCTACCACTCGGCCGCGGAGAGGAGGGAGTCCTACCGAGGTTCGGTTTGAATGAAGTGAGGCTAACTCGCCGTAGCCAGCTAACCGGGACTCCGCTGGACGCCGATCCAGCAGATGCTACTTGGACCCGCCGCACAGCCCAGGCCGTGTGACCGAACCGGGCTCTCCAGCTCCTTCTGAACGCCAGGTTGTCCCTCTTCTTCTCCGCCCCAGTTTGTCCAGAGAAGACCGGACCGAGGACAGGGAGCTGCAGCCATGCCGGCCGTGTCGAAAGGAGACGGGATGCGCGGATTAGCGGTTTTCATCTCGGACATCAGAAACTGTGAGTAGAACTGCCCAGGTCCACCTCAGCGGGACTAGGAGGACATGTCCTGCCCAGGTCAACCTCAGCGGGACCGGGAGGACATGTCCTGCCCTGGTCCACCTCAGCGGGACCGGGAGGACATGTCCTGCCCTGGTCCACCTCAGCGGGACCGGGAGGACATGTCCTGCCCCGGTCCACCTTTGCGGGACCAGTAGGACATGTCCTGCCCTAGTCCACCTCAGCTGGACTAGGAGGACATGTCCTGCCCCGGTCCACCTTTGCGGGACCAGTAGGACATGTCCTGCCCTAGTCCACCTCAGCCGGACCGGGAGGACATGTCCTGCCCTAGTCCACCTTTGCCGGACCAGGAGGACATGTCGTGCCCTAGTCCACCTCAGCTGGACTAGGAGGACATGTCCTGCCCTGGTCCACCTCAGCGGGACCGGGAGGACATGTCCTGCCCTGGTCCACCTCAGCGGGACCGGGAGGACATGTCCTGCCCTGGTCCACCTCAGCCGGACCGGGAGGACATGTCCTGCCCTAGTCCACCTTTGCCGGACCAGGAGGACATGTCGTGCCCTAGTCCACCTCAGCTCGTCTGCCTGGATGTGTGTTTCCTGGACTGGGCCGCCTTGTATCTAGGCTTCTTTTTCTATGTCTGCTTCTGTCTCCTTGAACCCCAGTGGGCCTCAGCAGATGGCCGCTCACACTGAGCCTGGTTCTGCTGGAGGTTTCTTCCTGTTCAAAGGGAGTTTTTCCTCTCCACTGTCGCTACAAGCATGCTTACTGTGAGGGATTGTATTTGAGTCAATGAGTCAATGCAATCAACTGGTTTTCCTGGGATAGAAAACTTTGTATCAATTTGACTGTATGATCTGGTGATCTGGAAAGTGCCTTGAGATGACGTGTGTTGTGAATTTGGCGCTATATAAATAAACTG
Organism: Cyprinodon tularosa; assembly: GCF_016077235.1. Classification (NCBI taxonomy): domain Eukaryota; kingdom Metazoa; phylum Chordata; class Actinopteri; order Cyprinodontiformes; family Cyprinodontidae; genus Cyprinodon; species Cyprinodon tularosa. Next base: position 39,189 of record NW_024038381.1, on the reverse strand, counting down.
AATTGAATTTAATTGGTCTTCAGCTGCAGGTTGGAGACGAGGCGCCTGGTTTTCTTGGTACTCCAGATTATTTGGAGCCGTTTGAGAGGTCATGGTGTGCAGCTGATAAGACGGTGGCCTTGGAGGGACACAGATTAGACGACCTGATCAGACCTTGGAGCTCATTTCCACGCTCTGAGTCTCCTCAATGTTTTTATTAAAACATTTCTGATCATACTAGACTTCATAGTTCTCTTTTCAGATTAAGGAAACAGGGATTTATAATCAGATGGAAACAGTGAGACCTGTACTATTAGAATGTAAAAAGTATTAGAGGAACATCAGCACTTAAAGTAAACATTAAATAGAGAGAAAATAGGATTTTCAATGTTACGTCTTTTAGGAAGTAAAAAAAATTCTGTTAGAAATCAATTAATTTGATTTTTAAAAACCACTGGATTATTTAATCACATTTAAAGTATGCATATAAATGTGTGTATGCATGTGCATATACGCATTTATCTGTGAGTGTGTATGGATATAAATCTGCACATCATTAAAGTATTATTAACTTCCGTCTGAAATCATTGATGACCACACAGTCTGGGAGGTGGCGATAAATGCACCTTAAGTTGTCATCTGCCAGTAAAAAACAAAAGAAGAAGAACATTTCTGGTCAAATCAAACAATAATCCCACAGTTCCACAGACGGCAGCTGCAGATCCCAATAAATGTTTGGATTAAGAGGCAGAGAGCCTTTCCCCTTGGAGGAAACGGCATCCATCCATCCATCCATCCATCCATCCATCCATCCATCCATCCATCCATCCATCCATCCATCCATCCATCCATCCATCCATCCATCCATCCATCCATCCATCCATCCATCCATCCAGAGCAGTGATCATTCCACCACTCCGCTGGAGATCAGCCTCCCACAGCTGAATGCTTCTACTGCCCTGGATTTCTACAACCAGGAAGGTTAGTCTGCTGGTAGAGAGCAGCTGCAGAGGACGGGTGATGCTGTGGGTCGGCTTCTGTTCTGCAGCTTTTCACAGCCTGCAGCTTTTGGCCCAGGGAGGGAAAAATGTGGCAAAATTAATGGAATCAACGCCTCTTTTTATTCGGTTTAATTTACTTGTTAAAAAGCAGATACATAAAACTAAAATCGTTTCAAACAGCAACTGTCTGGCTTTAGGAAACACTAAAAGAAATCAAGAAATAAAAAGTGGTTTTCAGTGACACTTTATTAGACCAAGCTGAGGGAAAAAATTATGAAAACCAAAAGAAGGCTTCAACTCATCACTGGTATTTAGTTGCAGCACCTCTGGCTTCTCTAACAGCTGGCCGTCTCTGAGGCAGTTAGTGAGGGACAAACGGGACTCTTCATCAGGACTCAGACTCTGCAGGTTGGATCCCTGTAAAAGGATCTGGACTATTTGCAGGCTGTGACATTGACCTTATGTCCTTTTTTTTTAAGGAATGTTTTCCCAGTTTTTGCTCTATGGAAAGATGCAAATTGATTTCATCATCCCGTCACCATCCTTTTAATCAATGGGATTAGAAAAGTGTCCAGAATCTTAACATAAATTTGCTCATTTATTGTAGATATGATGACAGTCCGGTCCTCCTCAGTCCACCGTTGCTCCTCAGCCGTTCTAACCTGGTTTTTTCTGTTTAGTGATGATGCTTTCCTTTAGCTTTCCTGGAGGTAAAGCTTATTTCCTTCAGACGCTTTCTTACAGTTCAGTCACAGACCAATTTCCATCCTCATTTGTTTAGTTTTGCATTTTGAGTTTTTTTTTAAACATACTGCTTTAAGTTTTCTGCTTTTCTGTCTTCCTTGGTCTCCCAGTATGTTTGCCTTTAACAACCTTCCCATGTGGTTAGTGTTTAGACACAGCTGACTGTGAGCAACCCACATCTGTTATTATGGTGTTATGATTTACCCTCTTTGCAGAGTTTGATAATCCTCTCCTTTGTTTCAATCTCTGGCGTTGGAGCCATGATTCATGTCCTTCACCTTGGTGCAGCAGCTCTTTAAGACGAGCAGGTCTATGGCTGCGTTCACACTGCAGCCTAAAGGGACCCAAATCTGATTTTTCTACCCATATGCAACCTGGATCTGATCTTTTCATGACAGTCTGAACAAAACGGATCCGATTTTTTTCCAATGTGACCCAGGCCGCTTAGCTCTGAGGTCCTGGATCTGATGCGTATCTGATCTGTTTAAATGCGACCTGTTTCTGAACGCCAGGTCGCATTCATCCCACCTGAACGCCATTAATATCCGACAAAGGTCATTATTCTGCATGTTTCTACGCAGAAGCACAAGAAAAACATAAACCATGGCGGACGATGATGTGGAGAGCAGTATTTATGTTTAACCATTTTGAAAAGATTGAGTTTTTATGGTTGGGAAAGATGTCTAGATGCGCTCCAGGGCTACCATCCATCTTTACTTATGTAAACACGAAGCACGCTGGCTCTATGGCGCAGGTTTGACACTTAGGTTGACTGCAGTTCACATACAAGTTGCATATATTTGGAAATGTGAACAGCTTCACAAAAAAGTCAGATTTCACAAAAAAAGTTGGAATTGAGCATCAAGGCCTGCAGTGATACCGTAGCCTGATTTAATGCAGGTGTTGGTTTGGAGATGGATCAATTACAGAGTGATTCCATCATTGTACCCCTCTGCTTGGGCTAATAAAGTCACCGTTACTGACCGCCACATTTTATTTCTTGATTTCATTTCATGTTTCTTAAAGTCAGACAGGGGTCGTTTGAAATTACTTTAGTTTGATGTCATGTCTGCCATCTGCTTTTTATCTCCTGAATGAACAGAGGCGCTGATTCCATCAGGTTCCCTGCAGGTTGGTTCCTCCTGGAACGATCCCAAACCGTTCCCTAAGCACCAACCCTCCATTCCCCCCAGAGGGTCGGCCACATTAAGGGCCGTCCCAAACCATGCAGTGGGTAGGGCCAGTGGGCCTTTCAGCCCTTAAACAGCGAGTCTCCATCAGCGCAGACTCGCTGAATTTGGCAGCGGGTGTAACGGTGAACTAGTGGAGGAGGAAACACGTTCATTCAAGTCTAAGTTCTGCTGTTTGCTGCATCTTCGTCACCCTGACAGAAAAATCACGTCATTTATCCCTAAATGGAAGCTCCTCTTTGGAATAGTTGCCATAGGAACCAATGCTTTCCGTTGGAGGGTAGAGGGCGTCCCATTCACGGTTTTTACGCCACTAGAGGCTGTTTCTTTTGGGCCGGCAGTGACACTAACAGTTAAGGGTGAGTAGTTAGAGGGAGGTTTGGGATTTAGCCGTCAGCATTTCCTCAGTGACACATGGTAGTGGCTGCATCATGCTGTGGTGATGCTCAGGTTCCTCTGAGCGATTGGTTCTCAGTGATAAAAGGAAGACAAAGGCAGGCTCTGAGTCTGGGTCCAGTAGAGGGTTCTGATGAACCCATGTCTGCAGCAGACAGGCTCCCTGCGGGTTCCCAGTTCCTTCCCAGTTCCTCTCTGCTCTACAGCTGGTTCTGCTGCTGTTCCCTCTAAGAAACAACCAACAGATGGTGGTTGGATCCGGGCCTGGACCACAGCTTGGATCACGTTGTGTTCGCTTTTAGTCCAGGACTGGAACCCTTCCCATCCTGCAGCCGAGTCACTGACAGGCGCTCTGATTGTAGACGGTGACGTTCATAACATTGGGCAAGCTGGTTTCAGAACCAGAGGGTATGAGCTGGATCAGAACCGGATCAGTCAGCCCAGGAGCAGCAGACCAGTGGGTAGCTGGGTTTTATCCCGATGGGAAGGGACCGAACCATGCAGGCCGGTGTGACCCAGCGGGGGCTGAAGGAGCTCTTAGGGCCTCTCTGTCGTAAAGGTCGGCCTCCTGTTCTCTGCTGATTCTGCTCCGTCTGTTTCTCTGTCTCTCAGGTAAAAGCAAGGAGGCTGAGATCAAACGGATCAATAAGGAACTGGCCAACATCCGCTCAAAGTTCAAAGGTGACAAAGCTCTGGACGGCTACAGCAAGAAGAAGTACGTCTGCAAGCTGCTCTTCATCTTCCTGCTCGGCCATGACATCGACTTCGGACACATGGAGGCTGTCAACCTGCTGAGCTCCAACAAGTACACCGAGAAGCAGATCGTAAGTCCTTCCTCTTCCTGGTTCTGCCTGTGACAACAGCTGCTGATGATGTCATCAGGAAGCTGGCTCTCTTCCTTCTCTGATGATGTTTTTTTATTTTTTAAATTACACATTAAATCAATAAATGTTCCACATAGTGAAGCCTAAAGTATAATACTCTCACATCAAATGATCTTAAAATGAACTTTTATTGAACAACAGCAACAGAAAAGAAAACTTTAAACTAGGGCTGCAACAACGAATCGATAAAATCGATAAAAATCGACTTTTAAAAGCGTTGGCAACGAATTTAATCATCGATTAGTTGTGTCGCGCGATTAATGCGTCATCCGCCGCCGCCGTCATCCCGGGGAAGCAAAAGAAATATGGCGGAGCGAGTCAGCGCCGCAGTTGCAGTGTTGCCAACTCAGCGACTTTTCAGACCCCTCCAGCGACTATTTTTCAAAAAAGCGACTAGCGACAAATCTGGCGACTTTTTACGGTGTCACTGGCGGCTTTTGGAGACTCTTACGTGAAAGCATGTATCGTTCCTACTCTTGTCCTCCAGCGGCAGCTGCTGCCGTGGGGCGCCTCCCCCATCCCAACGCCTTTCTCCCTCTCCCACAGGAATCCCTCTCAGCGCTGCAGTCCGAGCCGCAGGATTTTAGTGAGGAGTTTACCCTCAGCGTCCAGACTGCAAATGAAGCGCGCATGCCCCGGGATTGACGGCGCAAATTGATCACAATAATTAAAACAGCCTGCGCTTTGTAAAGTGAAAAAAGTCGTAACATGCGACTTTTGTAAAAACAAATGAACATGGCACGGAAGCACCACTGTTATGACGCAGCACCTGAAAAGAAAACAGGTTGGAGCCTTCGATGGCGTGAAGATAGCTGATCAGCAGGATGAGTAACCATGTTTGTTTGGTTTTAAAGAGGGGAAACGTAACGTTAGTTTCTCAGGTAGCTCATCTGATGCTTTCCTTACCGTGTTAGTAGGTTACAGACAGTGATAAGGTTGGCTACTTATTTTACTTTTAATTTCATTTGAATTAGCTTAAGCAGCGTTTATATTTTCTTTATAAATAAATTAAATTGCAAATTATGAGGGCAAGGCTTTTAAAGTTTAAATCTTCTGGCAAAGATAAAGTAAAGAAGATCCTGCAATTTATGGAAGTAAAGCAGAATAAAATCCAGCAAGATCAGTAATATGTCAATTAATTAAATGTAAATATCTGTCTTTGGAGGATGTGTGTTTTAGCACCCCTAGTTCTCTCATTTTTATTCCAAATACAATTTATAATTTGAATCACAGGCTATTTTTATCTCTATGGTTCAGTATTTTCTCAAGCAGCAACTTTAACTGCTATACTTTCCTGTCTTAAAAGGCAGAACTCTTCTAGTCTAAAAAAACCTCATTTGTTGAAATGGGGGGGCCTATTGTTTGAACCCCTTAGGGGCTTTTAAAACAAAAATGTCTTTTTTTGCGCTTTATGAAACAAAGTACCCTATATTTTGTGGATGTACAGCTACATTTCTCATGTAAGTTTGCGTAGTTTTAACACAAACATTTATTTTTCATATTGCACCAGTACAGTTAATGAGAAACCTGTACTTGTGTGCTTGTTTGTTCTGTCTGAAATGTTTATTTTGGAATAAAGAGGTTAATATAAAAAAAATATTTTGTGTCCGATTCATCGATTAATCGAAAAAATAATCGGCCGATTCATCGATTTTCAAAATAATCGTTAGTTGCAGCCCTACTTTAAACTTAATCCTCTGAGCTCTGTGAGCGCTAACCGGGAAGCTGCTGCTGCCGCAGTGCATGCTGGGACAGCTGTCAGTCTGGAGAACGGTCTGCTCTGATGCATGCTGGGTAAAGAGGGAGGGGCGAGCAACACCCAAAGACTTTGTCCGTTCTCAGTCTGGACAGCACTATGGCTGAGGCTGATGACGTTTCACGGGGAAATGAGACCGCACAGATTGAGAAACAGCCATTGTCCAGGAGCTAACTTTATCAGCTTTGGATTTAAACATAAATCTAGTCTTTTTGAGTTTTATTATTTCCTCTCGTGTTAACATTATGTTAAATAGTGCGTAATCTAAAGAAAGAAACAACTAAAATGCAGATAAACACGGTTTAATCAGATTTACTGCTCTGAGCGTGATGACGTCAGAGAAGCAGTTTAATGGAGAAAATGTAAAAAAAAAAGCATCAAATTGTCTCTCAAATGTCCTTTAAACATTTTTTAAAGATGTGTATTAATATTCTATAGTTATAGAAATAAGTAATTATAGCAGCATAATTGCATTATTTATGGACACCCGGATGTATATCTGTTCGCGGGGGACGGATCGGGTAATGACGGACAAGTCTGATCAGCCAGAGGGCGTTTCTCAATTCACGAGAACGCGAGTACGTACTCGCGTTCTCGTCAAGTCCGTTCTTGGCGAGAACGCAGGAAGATCGGACTTGACGAGAACGCGAGTACGCAAGCACGTATGTGTATTGGAGCAGAAGCGTACTCGTGACGTCATCACATGCAACGTTCTTTAGCATTTCTTTAACAGTCAAAACTATTTATTCCCTATACAAAACATTTTGAAAACAATATTTTTAATTTCTAAAGCTTAAAAAACATTAAAAAAAATTACCGAACCGCAAAAAACCGCCATCAGAACGAGCGGTATAGTTCACACATAACTAGACCGAGAGAAGTGCACTACAGACGGGGTAACATTAGCCCTGGCTGCGGTTACCCTCGGAGGTCTGCTGGTCACTCTGGTCCGCTCAACGTCGGACTTTTTTTTAAAATTTCGCACTAACTCTGTAAACAGACCACACAGGGAGGCTTCAATGTATAATGTTATCGCCTGAAACGATTTCAAAACGTACTTTTGAAGAACAACAGCGGCAGAAAAGGGAATGTTTAACTTACCGCTGTGAGCGCTGTCTGGAATCAAGCTGCGGCCGCGGGGCATTCTGGGGAAGCGGTCAGTCTGAAGAACGCACAAGTCTGCTCTGATGCATGCTCGATAAAGAGGGCGGGGCGAGAACAACATCCGGGGATTTGGTGCGTTCACGAGAATTGGAACGGTACTCGGGCTGAGGCTGATGACGTGTCACGAGTACACGAGAACGCTCAAGAACGCATATTGAGAAACGCCTAGAGTCTTAGCATTGATGCTAAGAGGTCTGGTCCATTCGGTGCTTTCAGTCTCCCTGAAGGCCTCATTTGATTAACACTCGCAGCAGTGGACCCTGCAGTTCTGAGTGACCTGGACCGCCTGCCGGGCCTCTCAGGTATAATAGTTTGAGGGTGGGAGCATTTTGTTGGAATGAGTTAGTTTCTGCTGCTGTCCAGATGCTGGTTCTGCAGCATCAGCTGATGCCATGGATCCGGATGGGTTCAGATGACTCAGCAGAACCATGTTCCACCTGAGAAACAAGCCGAATAGAAGCCCATCTAGACGGCTGCATGTCAGCAGAGCTCTGCCCCTGTGCTTCGTCACTTCCTGTTCAGGGTTGGGGAGGTTAAAGCCACGGCAGCCTGTTGGAGGTTCCTTCATCTTCAAACCATCTTCAGACATCAGTAGGAACAGGAGAGAAAGCAGAAACCGCTGTTTCCTGGAGCCTTTTTTTCTTGCTCTCAGGAAGAGGAAATGTTTACTCAGCAGAAAGAGGATGAGTCAGGATCCGGGTCGCTGAGTCGCAGCCCAGATTGCTGCTGGACGCATGAGAACCATCGTCTCTGCTGCTTTCGGTGTGACTGGATCTGCAGCCAACATCCAAAATCAACTTTCTGTCTCACCGGTTGAAATGAGCTAATTTCAAATATACTTATACCAAAGGGAAATCAAATGTTGCTGTAGATGCTGTAAGTAGGAAGGATCTCCTGTAGAGGTCTGTCTTTCACCAGATCTGGGTCAGCCTCTGACTGAAGATACACTGATGTTGTCTAACAGTCTGATGAAGAGGATGCTCACTGCTGTCCATCATTTCTTCATCTCCAGAGGTTCTAGAGGAGTTCCTAGAACAGAGCCGCCTTTATCAGCTGGTTGAACTTCTTTCAGCCATTAGCTCTGATGATGGAGGCAGAGACCAGACTGATAGAAGATCTGCAGCCTCTGAAGGACCTCAGCTTCCTCTAGAAGTCCAGTCTGCTCTGTCCCTTCTTGCAGACGGCTTCCAGGTTGTGTCTCCAGTCCAGGTTGTTGTCCAGGTGAAAACCGAGGGATTTCTACTCCTCCTCCTCTTCTTCTCCCAGGATGTTAACAGGATTCAACTTGTTCCTGTTTCTTTTGTTTTGTTGACCTTCAGGATCAGATGATTGTTTCCACATAAAAATAAAGCAAAATTTAGAGTCTTTAGATGATGATGATGATGATGATGATGGGAATATGAGGGATCCAGGTTTTGACAGCCGGACTGGCAATAATGCTCGACCATAGAAACACGTTTGTTCGCTGTAATGGTAGAAATGTGACGGGAATGTAATATTTGCTGAGTTGGTATCCTGCAGCGGCGTCTTCTGAAGGCCGGATTTGTTGGCCAATTACATCATAGCTCGAATCCGATGTCTGTTCTGATCGGAGGAATTCTCGTTATACGGCCGATAAATGCGTCCTTCTTTTTATCGGATTTAAAGGACAGGTCCGCTGTATCCTCCATGGGTATCCCATGATTCATTGGGAGTCCAAGCTGTGCTCAGAGGAAAAAGGGAAATGGCGCCAAACAGTGGTGAATGATGGAAGTGCTGTTTAATATAATCAGAACTGAGGAGGAAGCCTCTTGGAAGAAAACGTCCAGTTGTCTAAAGGAACCTTTCCGTCAGCAGACCGTGAAGCGAGGTCCAGTGGAGGCAGCAGAAAGCTGGACCAGTTTCAATCCGTACCTAAACTCTTACGACCTCCTCATCTTCTATGAGGTTTACCCATGCAGGATAAATGAGGAACTGCTCGGTAAAAACCCACTAAGAATAAGGCTGTAATGTTTCTGTGAAATGGGTGTGATGGAGAGCAGAGAGTCTGGATGAAACAGAGAGAGAGAGACGGCAGGCAGTGGAAGCTCATAGTGGCTCTACCAGTAGCAGGTCAGGCCGCCACGGCGTGGCAGCTGCCACTACAGCCACAGTCTACCAGATCGGCTCTTATGTCCACGGCCACCGGTTTGGGGGCTGCCAGGGCCTTTCTTTGGCCAATAATGGGGTCATGGTTCCTGATTGTTGTTTTGAAATTGTGACGTTATTTCCTAATAAACTGTAATAAACCTTTGATAATGTCACATTCACTGGATGGAACGAAGAAGTTAATCTGCCAATCCTCCCTTCCTCCTCCTCCTCCTCCCTGTCTTACCCCCCCCTCCTCACTGACCCGCTGTGCTCCTTCCAGGGCTACCTGTTCATCTCGGTTCTGGTGAACAGTAACAGCGAGCTGATCCGTCTGATCAACAACGCCATCAAGAACGACCTCTCCAGCCGGAACCCCACCTTCATGTGCCTGGCTCTCCACTGCATCGCCAACGTGGGCAGCCGGGAGATGGCCGAGGCCTTCGCCAGCGAGATCCCCCGCATCCTGGTGGCCGGGTGAGTCTGCTTACAGCTGGGGGGGAGGGGCGGTTTGCGTGGGGATTGTGAGCAGCTGTGATCCGTGACCGTCTGAACCGCAGCGATACGATGGACAGCGTGAAGCAGTCGGCCGCCCTGTGCCTGCTGCGCCTCTATAAGACGTCCCCTGACCTGGTGCTGATGGGCGAGTGGACGTCACGGGTGGTGCACCTGCTCAACGACCAGCACATGGTGAGCGCCCACACGCATCACAGCAGGGAGAACAATGAGGCGGGGCTCGGGGCTGACGGCTTTCCTGTTGCTGCAGGGCGTGGTGACGGCGGCCATCTCCCTCATCACCTGTCTGAGCCAGAAGAATCCCGACGAGTTCAAGACCTGCGTCTCTCTGGCCGTGTCCCGACTCAGCCGGGTGAGTGATGACTGGGGGTCGATTTCAGATTGATTCCAGTAAAATTTTACTAAATCGATGCGTAGGGAATGAGATGGATTAATTTTATAGAGACGTAAGTGACGTAGAAGAGTAGGCAAATGCAAAATGACCGACGCAGGTAAAACACCGCTCAGCAAGCCGTCCCAATTCAAGTCTGACATCTGGAACCATTTTGGATTTAAAAGAACTAAAGACAATGAGCTGGATGAAGCCAAAGGTCTGTCCAGCGGAGGTCAGTTACCGTAGAAACATTACAAATCTCTGAAATCACAGTCCTACATAACGGCGATTTCCCACTACGTTGATAATGAGTGGCGCCTCTGATCTGGAGTCACACTGCTGCTAATGTTGCTGACATGTTGACGGGGGGGGGCATACAGAAATGGGGGTCTGACCAGCAAACACCCAGCAGTTGTTATGGACGATGCTGCACATACGGTTCTTGCAGTGGAAAAAGGCAGCTGATGCATGTCGGCTGCTTTAGCCTCACAGGCAGGTCTGAAAATCCCCGCTGTGTCGCGTCTGCCTCCTCGTGTGAGGCTTATAGCAACGTTTTCACCGGAGAACAACAGCAAACCACAGACTGAAAGAAAAACAGCAGCTGCTTCAACTACCTGCGCATAAGCTAACAGTCGATTTTGTTAGGAGATGGAACAGTGGACCTGCTGGAGCGCCTTTTAGAGCAACAACCAGCCATCCCTGCTACTCTCCTTTCTCAAGACGTACGCAGGAACGAAAAAGATTCATGCAGAGGAGGATGTAATGATTGCTGAGGATTTGCTCTGTTTGTTAAAACCGATGAAAGAAGCTACTTATGCTAACAGTTTTAAGGCCGATAGTTTCACACACTGAAGTAGGTGGTTGTTGTGCAGATGAGCAGATAATCGGCCCCTGAAATCCTAGTTAAATATTATAGGAAGACATTTTTTTCTCCATGGTTTGGTCGTGGTAAAGGTTGTGTTGATTGCATCTGACCCAAGTTTAACTTTCTATTTAGTTTCCAGTATTTTTTGCCCCTTCAGAGAAAATGCCTTTATTCAAATTGCAGTGTTGTAGTAAAAGTTTTTCCCTTGCAAAACTTTTATTTCTACAAATTAGCACTTTTGAGACTTGATACAGTTTTGTTTATATCCCAAGTTTAAACTCTTGTTTATAAGTCTGCACTTTATTTGAACTTTGTGTATAATATGAAAGGAAAAAAATAAAAATTACATGTTTATTTTGCAAAAGTTGAGCCACTTTCATTATTGTAAGAGCAGATTGAATCAAATTTAATCGATTCAGAAGTGTATGAATCGAAATCGAATCGATTCAGGACTTTGGCCAAAATACCCCGCCCTAATGATGACCCAACATGGCCGCCGCTGGACTGCTGGCTTCATTCTGCGGCCGCTTCCTCTGACTTCTGAAGCCTGGTTCATGCCCAGAAACCAGGTCGTCTGCATGTGTCACAGTTAACGCAGATATTCGGTCGCTCCGTCCCCCGCTGGCTCCCTGTTCCGACTACGTGCTGCACTGTAGTCGACCAAAATCCTGGACGATTTTGAAATTCCCCCCCCAGACCTTTTTAGGTCTGAAAAGTAGGACATGTCCGGGAAAAAGAGGCCGTCTGGTCCCCCTACCATATCAATGATGTTTCAGTGAGTGAGTGCTTGTTGCTATGATGCGTCTTTGCTCAGCAGCTTGGCTCGTTGTAAACCAACTAATCAGAGCACAGCTCATCTAGATATTCATGATCAAACTAGGGCTGCAACAACGAATCGATAAAATCGATAAAAATCGACTTTTAAAAGCGTTGGCAACGAATTTAATCATCGATTAGTTGTGTCGCGCGATTAATGCGTCATCCGCCGCCGCCGTCATCCCGGGGAAGCAAAAGAAATATGGCGGAGCGAGTCAGCGCCGCAGTTGCAGTGTTGCCAACTCAGCGACTTTTCAGACCCCTCCAGCGACTATTTTTCAAAAAAGCGACTAGCGACAAATCTGGCGACTTTTTACGGTGTCACTGGCGGCTTTTGGAGACTCTTACGTGAAAGCATGTATCGTTCCTACTCTTGTCCTCCAGCGGCAGCTGCTGCCGTGGGGCGCCTCCCCCATCCCAACGCCTTTCTCCCTCTCCCACAGGAATCCCTCTCAGCGCTGCAGTCCGAGCCGCAGGATTTTAGTGAGGAGTTTACCCTCAGCGTCCAGACTGCAAATGAAGCGCGCATGCCCCGGGATTGACGGCGCAAATTGATCACAATAATTAAAACAGCCTGCGCTTTGTAAAGTGAAAAAAGTCGTAACATGCGACTTTTGTAAAAACAAATGAACATGGCACGGAAGCACCACTGTTATGACGCAGCACCTGAAAAGAAAACAGGTTGGAGCCTCGATGGCGTGAAGATAGCTGATCAGCAGGATGAGTAACCATGTTTGTTTGGTTTTAAAGAGGGGAAACGTAACGTTAGTTTCTCAGGTAGCTCATCTGATGCTTTCCTTACCGTGTTAGTAGGTTACAGACAGTGATAAGGTTGGCTACTTATTTTACTTTTAATTTCATTTGAATTAGCTTAAGCAGCGTTTATATTTTCTTTATAAATAAATTAAATTGCAAATTATGAGGGCAAGGCTTTTAAAGTTTAAATCTTCTGGCAAAGATAAAGTAAAGAAGATCCTGCAATTTATGGAAGTAAAGCAGAATAAAATCCAGCAAGATCAGTAATATGTCAATTAATTAAATGTAAATATCTGTCTTTGGAGGATGTGTGTTTTAGCACCCCTAGTTCTCTAATTTTTATTCCAAATACAATTTATAATTTGAATCACAGGCTATTTTTATCTCTATGGTTCAGTATTTTCTCAAGCAGCAACTTTAACTGCTATACTTTCCTGTCTTAAAAGGCAGAACTCTTCTAGTCTAAAAAAACCTCATTTGTTGAAATGGGGGGGCCTATTGTTTGAACCCCTTAGGGGCTTTTAAAACAAAAATGTCTTTTTTTGCGCTTTATGAAACAAAGCACCCTATATTTTGTGGATGTACAGCTACATTTCTCATGTAAGTTTGCGTAGTTTTAAAACAAACATTTATTTTTCATATTGCACCAGTACAGTTAATGAGAAACCTGTACTTGTGTGCTTGTTTGTTCTGTCTAAAATGTTTATTTTGGAATAAAGAGGTTAATATAAAAAAAATATTTTGTGTCCGATTCATCGATTAATCGAAAAAATAATCGGCCGATTCATCGATTTTCAAAATAATCGTTAGTTGCAGCCCTAGATCAAACCATAAAAGGAAGAAAACCTGTGGTTTCATTCTAGGGCTTTTAACCAGGATGCATTAGGGCTCATAGAACAGCTAATAGGACATTTTCAGCCCCACCAATGTTACACACCCTATTAGAGACCTGAAGGACCAGATACCCTATAGAATCATTTATCACCCCTTTAAGACCTCTTTAAATGGAAGTTTTATTATTCGGAACAGAAAGCCAGATATCTCAGATTTAATCTACCACCAGTCCTAATCTAATTATCTGAGTTATTCCTCTCAGTCAGTCATGTTTTAAACTGGACAATTGAAGGTTTAGACACGCTCAAAATGTAAATGCAGAAAACGCCTCCAGCTGCTGGTCTCTTCTGTCCCTTTATGTCTCTGCTTATTTCTGAAGGAAGTGATGAGAGGAGGACATTCTGCTTTAAACTTTTCAACCTTTCTTTCCAGATTGTGTCTTCAGCCTCCACGGATCTGCAGGATTATACCTATTACTTTGTGCCTGCTCCCTGGCTCTCCTGCAAGCTGCTGCGTCTGCTGCAGTGCTACCCTCCACCAGAAGATGGCGCAGTGAAGGGCCGCCTGGTGGAGTGTCTGGAAACCATCCTGAATAAGGCCCAGGAGCCGCCCAAATCCAAGAAGGTGCAGCATTCCAACGCCAAGAACGCCATCTTGTTCGAGGCGATCTCACTAATCATCCACTATGACAGGTGAGCATCGTTCATGGCGCCGCTTCTCCGTCTGCCAGCTACCGTCTACATCTAATCCGTTTCCTCCTCAGGGTTTCTGTGGGTCATTAAAAGCCATTCAATTATTATTTTGTTAAACCAAGACCTTTATTGGCATTAAAATTCATTAAAAGTGAATATTGAGGCATTTATAATGCTTTATTAAAAAAAAAATTTTTATAAAAACATTTTAGTCAGATATATTATATCGCAATATATTTGCGTGGAACTGTTCCCGGTTGATTGTAAAGCCGGATGTTATGGAAAAAAGCTAGAGAATGCGGGGAAAATGCTAATGTCAACAAAAGTGGCTAAAAAACGAGGAATTCGGGACACGGCTGCAGCCTGATGACGCTGAAGAAGACCAAGGAGTTTGCCCTGTTTTATATATATCTATAAAAAATCAGGGATCGACGTTAAGGATTTTTACCACTTGCCCTTTGGGCCAGTGGCTTTCACATTTCATTTGCCCAGAAACAATTGTTACTTGCCCAGTATAATGTTTGATAAATATAGTTCCTAATATTCATTTTTGTATATATATCAATGAAACATGTTTTTTGTAATTGAGTATTTTTTAAGTTTCCAGGTTCCTGGTGTGTATCTGCATGCGTCAGATAATGAACTCCAGCCTACATTACCGTGTTAACATGCTTTTCAATCCTTCCTGCACATTCTTTTCAAACTAAACTTTGCTTTAAACTGTTGTGTGCTTGGAAAAATATAAATTACAATGTTAAAAATCTAAAAAAACTTGACAGGTTAAAAACTGTCATTGTCACAAATGAATAACTTTTATTTTAGAGTCACAGTATGTTTATAGAAGATTATACTATTAATATAATGTGACTTTTCTAGAGAATTATTATAGTTATTTTATTCAGGGTTTCCAGTCTGACATCATTTCAGGATTTCCTGACTTTTAACTGACTTTTAACTGACTCAGTTTTCCCTGACAAAATAAATGCAGCAACAAGACAATAATAATAACATAACAGGTCACCAATCTAACATGTTTAGCTCTATAACATTTAAATGCACCTCTCCAATGTCTAAGAGAAAAAAGTTTAATGAAGATTTTTTAATGTATGACCTGCATCACTGTACAGAAGATGATAGCGCTTTCTAGCTTGTTTGTCGTTTTGGTAACTACATCAAAATGACCACTAGATGGACAAAAATCACGCCATCTGGCAGAAAATCACCCGGCTTTTTCAAATCACGAGAGAATGTGTAAAACAAAAATGGCGCCGGCAACGCTTCAAGGTCGTTTTCATCGAATGTCGGTGATTTTAAAGGAATTTTGAGTGATAAATTATTTTTTTTTTGTGATCAAAAAAACCCAGAAATAAAAACTACACTGCAAAAACAATCTAGAAATAAGTAAAAATTTCTTAAATAAAGTGTATTTACCCTTAATTTGAGTAGGTAAATGAGATAGTCTGCCAATGGAATGAGTAGTTTTAGTCTTAAAATAAGATAATTAGATAATATGCACTTGAAATAAGGCAATGCAATTGTGTTTTCTTATTTTAAGTGTAAATTGTCTTGTTCCGTTGGCAAAATGTCTCTTTTACCTCCTCAATTCAAGAACAAATGCACTTATTTTAAGAAAAAATGACTGATCTAGATTTAGATGTTTTGCATTACTTGCCCCAGGCGATCAGGCGATGGTTAACATCCAGCCCTGGATATGTTTGGGCTTTATCACAATACACAACATATATCAAGATATGTTTAAATTACCTTCATAAACAATATACTCAGTTAAGCTTTTGGTTTTAAGTTTCATTTAATTTTGTTATTTTAACCAGCTCACAGCTTTTATGCCACCTGATATAACATACAATACTAAATAAAATGCAAAATAGAAAAGGGCTCATTTGTGCATCATAATAAAAAAAGAGGAATGAAAAAAGTAATTGACCTGAAATTGCAAAAACAAAAGTGGAAATACCATCATAAAAATTAGAGCATTATCAGAGCATCTCCAACCTATCAGCATTGATCTTTATCTTCTGGGGATTTTAAAGAAGCACAAAAAGATGTAAAACTTTGTCAAGTTTAGAAAACGGCTGTAAAACCTCTGACATCACATCCCAGCTATTAGAGCATCTAAAAAACATTTAAATAATGTAATAAATAGCGTCTGTGATTTCCCTCC
This sequence comes from Cyprinodon tularosa, assembly GCF_016077235.1. Classification (NCBI taxonomy): domain Eukaryota; kingdom Metazoa; phylum Chordata; class Actinopteri; order Cyprinodontiformes; family Cyprinodontidae; genus Cyprinodon; species Cyprinodon tularosa. The sequence continues at coordinate 22,935 of NW_024038381.1, read as the reverse complement.
TTCTCTTCCTGTTTCTCTCAAATGACTTTATAGTCATTTTTTTTACATAGAGAGTATAAAAACACAAATGTTATTCAGTACAGCTCTCCAAGACATTTTCATTTTTAAAGTGCAGCAGTGATAAATGTAAACATACGATGTATATGATTTACAGTTTCTAACATTCAGGGGGTTTTTTTTCTTTACAAACCCCCTTTCATACACCATTCAGCAGTCAACTGGTATTATTTCTTCAAACGACGAGGCCGACGCCATCGGCTTCACAGCTGATTGATTGAATGTTTTAATTGGTGTGCGGGGAAACGCTGACATGCAGAGTTTACATTCTTCCTTCTGCAGCGGAAGACTTTTTAGGTGCTGAAATAAATGTGTTCTGCTTCCTTAAGCAGCAAAGGTTTTCATATAAATTAGCGCCTTTGTTCGGCGTGAAATCCAAACCGCTGCTGTATATCGCTCAGCTGAAACTCTGCCGGTTGCTGTAGTGTGGGAGAATATATTCCTGTTTGGACGAGGGGTTTATGATGCATTCAAAGTGTGTGGGGAAAAATCAAACTCTCAGTGAAATAGATGCAGAGGGCTTAATGTCGTCCTGTGAATTTGTCCTTGACGGCTGCGAGAGTCATGGAGTATATCTGGTATATCGCTCACCTCTAGTTTAAACTCAAGTTTATGAAGACCTGGATCTGAGGTCCATCTCCAGCCCTCTGCTGTTGATGACCTTCACTAAGCAGAATTAAAGCACAACAGACATGAGGCTGAGATGTTAGCAGCTGCTGGTTTTCCTCCAGGTTCTCGTCCTTCCAGCAGCTGCAGCTCATCTAACGGTTTAATGTGGTTTCTGCTTAATTTTTATGTCCTTCTTTAGCCAAGTTCTCCTTAAAACCCGGGATTCTGACCTCCTGGGTTAAATAAAGATTTAACTGTCCCTGATATCGGTCTAAAATGTGTTTGGTGTTATTTCAAAGATGACTGACGTGTTTATCCATAAATAAATGGCTGCTGCTCAGTGATTGATCTCTGGGATCTAAAGCTCAGGAAGTGGCGCATCACTCATCTCTACTGCGCTGCTTGGTGTTTCAGCTCTGCAGGGATCATCATTAAAACCAGTCGTTTGTCTTTCCCAGTGAGCCAAACCTTCTGGTGCGAGCCTGTAACCAGCTGGGCCAGTTCCTGCAGCACAGAGAGACCAATCTGCGTTATCTAGCTCTGGAGAGCATGTGTACTCTGGCCAGCTCAGAGTTCTCCCATGAAGCGGTGAAGACGCACATCGAGACGGTCATCAATGCCCTGAAGGTGCTGCCTCACACCTAAAACATTTAAACTGATGATGATTGTCCTCAATAACTTTCCTGTCGCTGCTCTTTGTCAGACGGAGAGAGACGTCAGCGTTCGACAGCGAGCCGCCGATCTGCTCTATGCCATGTGTGATCGTAGCAACGCCAAGCAGATCGTAGCAGAGATGCTCAGCTACCTGGAGACGGCAGACTACTCCATCAGAGAGGAGATGGTGCGTGAGACACCCTGATGCATCTGGATACCAGCAACCACTGAGAAAACATGTTCTGGTTCCTCCTGCCTCACTAAAAGCAGGAAAGGAGGAGAAGCTGAACCAGTTAAAGATTGGATTCAGCTCATTGGTTCTGTCCAGACGTCCATCTGTCTGATCTTCTTCTGCTGGTTTTCCAGCCTCTGCCTCTTTGCCTCCTTTCTTCCTCTGATCTTCACCTTCAGCTGCTTCTCTATTCTCCTCATTAATTCCCGTCTTCCTTCTTAAAGGCTGTTTTTTCTTGCTGAGCAGTTCCTTCAGATCCCCTGTGATCCAGGGTTTATTATCTGGAAGCATTCCTCTGTTCTGGTAGTGATGCTGTTACCTACAGGAGCTGCTGCACCAGCAGCTCTCCAGGGTCAGTCAGTAGATGCAGTCTGAAACACTCTGGTCCTCAGATGTGATGAAGTCCCAAACTGGGCTGTTTACTTTCTCTCAGTTCTCTGTTAGGTTCCCTCTGATAAAGTTAGCAGAGTAAAACAGACTGAAGTACAGTAGCAGCCATTCAGAATGATCCTTCCCAGTCAGACACCAGCCCAATGGCAGCCCACTTCCCTGCAACTCCCAGCCAAATCCCCTCCAACTTCCAGCCACTGCAGTGACCCCCTGCATATTATTTTCCTCTGACTCCTCCCTTTCACTGAATTACAGGGTCTGACCAGGAGATGGCGCTTCTCTTTAGATATTAATGTCCACAAATCATGACAGAATATTTTAGTTCAAAGATTGATGTTTAAAACGAATGATAGTGGAGACGCCAAGGACCCATCAGGGAAAGTTGGGAAATTTTGAACGGCTGTTACTGTTAGGGCGCCTATTGGAAAATCGGATCATCATCAGAGCAGATCAGCAGCTCTTAAGGCGCCATGATGATGGCGTCCCATGAAGGGGTAGAAAACACTGCTGGGGAAACGTTTAGGTCAGTAGAGAAGTGATTGACCCGTCGCTCTGCTTTCATTAAGGTGCTCAAAGTGGCCATCCTGGCAGAAAAGTATGCCGTGGATTATTCCTGGTATGTGGACACCATCCTGAACCTGATCCGCATCGCTGGGGACTACGTCAGTGAGGAGGTGTGGTATCGCGTCATCCAGATCGTCATCAACCGAGACGACGTGCAAGGCTACGCCGCCAAGACCGTCTTTGAGGTACGTCCATGGGAACGGCGCGCTGTTCCGTTGCTAAACGCTTCCTCCTGCCAACTGCAGCTTAACTTTCCTAGAGCCCAGCAGCGTCCTGTCTGTGGGTCTGTGGGTGGGGGTGTCATGGGCCCCTACTGCTCTCAATGAGTTCAAAGCTGTTGCAGGGTTGGGTATTAAATATGGATGTTAGGTCCCCCTGAAGGCGGCTTGGAACTTCCCTACCGGTTCTTTACCTGGGAGCAAGTTATTTACTACTCTTAACTCGAACTGGGTAAAAACCGTATAAACAAGGACTATAAAACAGGAGTAAAAAAGTAACAGAGTTTGTTCCAGATCAGGTCGTTACAGGACAGAGAAATTGCTTAGGGTTGGCAAAGCTGTGGGCTCAAAAACGTCAGCGAGGGTCCGGCAAAGATTGAGCCCTGAACAAGGTCATCTCCTCCTTCTTATACCTCATGAGTCCATGTTTTGCATCAGGTGGATGCTCAGCTGTCCGTATCAGAAACTGGCTCGCCATCCATGTCTTGAACTTCATGCATCTTTACCCCAGTATTACACATAGCTCTCCTTTATCAGTCCGGCTCCAAGATGTGCTCATATCCTGTGTATTTCTAAAGACACGAAGGCTGTCCTGGTTAGATGACCTCCGTACACACAGTGACATCCACCATGTGAAGGAAGGCCTTCTGCTCTGTTTCTGGCTAACAGAATAACAATGCACAGGATGTATAAAGAGTAAACCTAACAGTATGAACCAGTTACTCACTGATCCCCACAGGTAGACTGGGTTGGTAGGCTAGTAGCCTGGGCTGAGAGCTGTGGTCTCTGACAGTGGGTGTTCGAGGACACATTTCTTTCTGGGAATGTTTTGGTGGATTGGTATCTGGTCGTAATTCCTAGCAGCTAAAGGATCAGAGCTTGGAGGGTCTGGGATTAAACCGGATTTACGTTTAGCTGGTTTTATGCTGAGCTCCTGTTTACATTCCTGGTCTATTTGGTGCGGTTAGTTTCTACCCATCGTAGCTGTCTAGCTAGGTTAGGGTCACGGTTCGGCCCGTGGAGAGAACGGAGAACTGTGATTGGCTGTGTGAGGTTTGACTACATGTTTATGGGCATGTTGGACCTGCTTTGCTTTACGGTGCATCCAATCCAAAGATCTCACTGGATCCTTGTGTTTCAGGCCCTGCAGGCCCCAGCGTGCCATGAGAACATGGTGAAGGTCGGAGGCTACATCCTGGGAGAGTTTGGGAACCTGATCGCCGGGGACCCACGCTCCAGGTCTGTCCTCTCTGCACTGCTCTGCTCTGGTCTCTTTGAGGCTCCATGCTCACCAGCTGGTCCTTTCCCTCCAGTCCCCTGGTCCAGTTCAACCTTCTCCACTCCAAGTTCCACCTGTGCTCGGTGCCGACCCGCGCTCTGCTGCTGTCGGCCTACATCAAGTTCATCAACCTGTTCCCAGAGACGAAGGCCACCATCCAGGAGGTGCTGCGCTGCGACAGCCAGATCCGTAACTCTGACGTGGAGCTGCAGCAGCGAGCCGTCGAGTACTTGAAGCTCTCCTCCATCGCCAGCACAGATGTCCTGGTTGGTTCTGCCCACCTGCTCTGATCCACCTGGGCCCAGTCGGGCTCGGTGAGGATGGCTCTCACTCTCAGGTGTTTGTTTTCCTTCCACCCAGGCCACCGTGTTGGAGGAGATGCCACCCTTCCCAGAGAGAGAGTCCTCCATTCTGGCTAAGTTGAAGAAGAAGAAGGGGCCTGGCGCGGTTTCGGTGACGGAGCTTGAAGACGGTAAAAGGGAGAGCGGCGAGTTGAATGGAAGCGGCGAGCGGGGTCAGGACGCCGCAGCCATGGCTGCCTCCAACGCAGTAAGCTCCCTCTGTGCCCCCGAGGCTGCGTGAAGGTCCCGCTCTGCCTCTGCTCTAAGTGTCCCTGTCTTCCAGTCCACCCCGTCTCCATCGGCGGACCTGCTGGGGATCCGCTCCGCAGCTCCGGTCAACGCCGCCCCAGCCAGCGCCGGCAGTCTACTGGTGGATGTTTTTTCAGAGGTGGGCCCAGCTGCACCTTCTGGGGCGGTGAACGACGACGGCTTCCTCAGGTGAACACCAGCATCTGTTGATCAGCAGGTTCTGAACCAGACGAAGCGCTGTGGCGGTTCTGCCTGGAGCCCGGCGTTCAGCTGCAGCCTCCTCTGGTGGCTCTGTCAGAGATGGTCTGCCGCCGACGCAGGTCATCTCCTCAGCAGAATCAGTCCAGGAACACATGGATCCATCACCAGTAGAGGGAAACATTCAGGTGCTCCTCGTTCTGATGAGCACGTCTCACCAGCGCCCCCGGGTGGCGGTTGGATGCCGTCTCTAGGGCTGCAACAACGAATCGATAAAATCGATAAAAATCGACTTTTAAAAGCGTTGGCAACGAATTTCATCATCGATTAGTTGTGTCGCGCGATTATTGCGTCATCTGCCGCGCCGTCATCACTGCCTCTTGACTGAAAGAGGAAGAAAAAAAAATACGGCAGAGCGAGTCAGCGCCGCAGTTGCAGTGTTGCCAACTCAGCGACTTTTCATTCCCCTCCAGCGACTATTTTTCAAAAAAGCGACTAGCGACAAATCTGGCGACTTTTTTCGGTGTCACTGGCGGCTTTTGGAGACTCTTACGTGAAAGCATGTATCGTTCCTACTCTGCCGTGGGGCGCCTCCCCCACCCCAACCGCGTTTTCCCGCAGGAGTCCCTCTCAGTCAGAGCCTCAGCGTCCAGACTGCAAATGAAGCGCGCATGCACCGGGATTGACGGCGCAAATTGATCACAATAATTAAAATACCCTGCGCTTTGTAAAGCTAAAAAAGTGATAACATGCAACTTTTTTCAAAAGAAATTAACATGGCACGGAACCACCATGTTTGTTTGGTTTTAAAGTGGGGAAACGTAACGTTAGTTTCTCAGGTAGCTCATCTGATGCTTTCCTTACCGTGTTAGTAGGTTACAGACAGTGATAAGGTTGGCTACTTATTTTACTTTTCATTTCATTTGAATTAGCTTAAGCAGCGTTTATATTTACTTTATAAATAAATTAACTTGCAAATTATGAGGGCAAGACTTTTAAAGTTTAAATCTTCTGGCAAAGATAAAGAAAAGAAGATCCTGCAATTTATGGAAGTAAAGCAGAATAAAATCCAGCAAGATCAGTATTATGTCAATTAATTATCTGCCACATTCCCATGTAAATATCTGTCTTTGGAGGATGTGTGTTTTTTAGCACCCCTAGTTCTCTCATTTTTATTCCAAATACAATTTATAATTTGAATCACAGGCTATTTTTATCTCTATGGTTCAGTATTTTCTCAAGTAGCAACTTTAACTGCTATACTTTCCTGTCTTAAAAGGCAGAACTCTTCTAGTCTAAAAAAAACTCATTTGTTGAAATGGGGGGGGCTATTGTTTGAACCCCTTAGAGGCTTTTAAAAACAAAAATGTCTTTTTTTGCGCTTTATGAAACAAAGTAGCCTATATTTTGTGGATGTACAGCTACATTTCTCATGTAAGTTTGCGTAGTTTTAACACAAACATTTATTTTTCATATAGCACCAGTACAGTTAATGAGCAACCTGTACTGGTGTGCTTGTTTGTTCTGTCTATAATGTTTATTTTGGAATAAAGAGGTTAATATAAAAAATATTTTTTGTCCGATTCATCGATTAATCGAAAAAAATAATCGTCCGATTCATCGATTTTTAAAATAATCGTTAGTTGCAGCCCTAGCCGTCTCTACAGCTCTTTGACCCCAGAAACAAGCAGCATTGATGAAGCCGGAGGTGCTTCTGAAATGTGTGAACATGGTGGGATGGAGCTGGGCCTCCTTGAATCTTTCCCTCTCTGTAATGCTTCCTCATTAATCGGACTTCCTGGAAGGAGGCTGCGATCGTTAGCTCTTCCTGTGCATGTGGCGTATTTGTCTGTCAGTCGTGTCGTGGTTCTGTTTGCTCGTATATCTCTGATGTATTCAGACCTGCCAACCTGGAGACCAGTGGCTCATGCTAGCATCTGATTGGAGATCTGACCACCGATGGTGGTGAGCTACATGTTAGCCACCGCTGCCCTCTGACCACCATCGTATTGGCCCAATGACACCGAGGAGCTTGAACCAACAACCCTCCGGTTGCAGGGCAGACCTCTGCATCTGACGCCACTTTAGCAGATCAGATGGGGTGATTCCTCTGATTGGTCGGATATTAGGTGACCGTTGAGGAAGTTTGCTGCCGTGTACTCGACAGCTGTGGGTTGTGGGTAAAGCGCCGTTGCTTTACCCACAGGAAGCTACCGCCATCAGAGCGCAGCTAGCCTAGGCCTTCGCCGTCTGTGTGATCGTCCTCTCTCTGAAGCTGCAAACATTTGTTGATCCACAGACGGCGACGGGTCACTGAGGACGGTGTGATGCTGACGTCAGTCAGCAGGGTGGAGCAACATGTAGCTGTTGGAGCTTCCTCTCCTTCTCTTTTAGTTTATTACTAATAGAGAAGGTCTACTTTCACAGTAGACCTCCTGACAGACATCACAGCCAAACATCTGGAGAACATCAGCATGAGTCGGTCAGAGAACAGGGGGGGGCTGAGTCCCAGATATATTCTGGGATATATCTGCTTGTCTAGTGAAAATGATGATTATCACTACCTGATCCGTCCCGCTCATGCGCGCACAGATATACATCTGGGTGTCCATAAATAACGTAATTATGCTTCTAAAATTGCTTATTTCTATCCTTAACTCTGTGTAGAATGCTGATAGACATCTTTAAAAAACGTTTAATGACTTTTTGTGAGACAATTTTGATGCTTTTTCCATTTTCTCAGTTAAACTGCTTCCCTGACATCATCATGGGACATCCTCAGAGCAGTCCGGCTAAATCTGATCAAACCACGTTTATCTGCATTTTACTTGTTTCTTTCTTTAGATAACGCTCTATATACCATAATGTTCACCCGAAAGAAATACATAAAACCCAAAAAGACTAGATTTATGTTTAAATCCAAACTTTAAATCCTTTCGAATATTTTTGTATTTGCGTAAATATTGCATATTATATTATATATTAATATCTAAAAAACATTGAAATAGCCTTTGAAATGTTACTGTGACAGCTGTGGGCGTGGCCAATGATGATGTCATGCATTACGGTGGAGAGCATGAACGCAAAAACGTTTCCATTTCTTCCAGAAAAGTCTTTAATATTTTCTATACGATGTAGTTTAGCATTGTTTAATGATTTTAGGTATATAAATAAGTATTTTCACGACCGATATCACATCGTTTTTCAGCGATCCGGATCTTTTTCTGTTGGTGCATGTGCAGGACGGATCTGGTAGTCACAATGAACACTACATTTCTTGGTGCATTGTGGGAAATTCGGACATGGCCAGCCTGTTCCTATATGTCCTGTTGGCAAAGGATTGTGGGAAATAGTTGATCTTGTAGTGGCGTATAGGATCATGAGGTGGTCCCTCTGCTCCCAGCTCTGCCTGAGGCAGCGAGGATCATGGAGGCTGCGGAAGCTCCTCCTCCATCAGGGCTTTACTGATTTCAGAGGTTTGGACCTGAGGCCGGCCTGCAGGAGAACTCCATGGTTGGCAGGTCTCTCACACTTGTTGATTCTTTATCTTGCTCTGTATGTGACTGTCTTTCGTCTTTTTCTCTTCTTCCCTTTTCTCCGTCTGTCTGTCTGTGTGTTTTGACTTGACTGTGTGTCTGTCCCCTGTCCCGTACCATGATTGTATATTGGCAGAGATCTGGAACCGCCTCCTGAGACCTCCGATCCTCTTTTGGTCGAGGGTTCTGGTGACTCGGAGTAAGATCGCTGTAGATCTAGGAATAAAAGCATGTTCTGAATCAATGTTCTGTTTCTCCTTGAAAGGCAACTGTTTCTGTAATTAGCTTCATCCAGGCAGCTAGCTCAGTTAGCCCCTCTGAACAGACGCACTGCCATGAGGAGAAATAGGAACCGGTGTTTGATTCCCATCCCTACATGTCAGAGGATGAAGAAAGCACATTCAGTTAGTCACAGTCAGAGAAACAGGACTACACTGGAAAACAGGCCAAGCTCCAACATCTAGAAACAAAGGTGTTGATGGCAGCAGCACAGCTGATATTTCTCTCCAGGATGGAGTCACAGCCAAACAGGAACAGACCAGATGAAGCTACTATGAGAAAAAGCAGAGAGAGCAGAACGTTAGAGATTGAACTAACAGATTCTGCAGAGTGGGAGAATAGAGATAGAATGAAGCAGAATGATGAAAAAGGGGTCCCTATGTCCTCCAGCAGTCTAAGCCTATAGCAGCAGAACTATAGGGATAGATCAGGATAACCTGAGCCACTCTAACTAGAAGCTTCATGTAAGCGTCTTGGAGTGTTTCGTACCCAGAATGCAGTGCGAGGCATGAGCCTCTGTCACAGTAAAGTGAGCTCTGCATCCCATCAGCATCAGGGTTTTTCTTCCTCTGTTAAACGTGCTGCAGTCAGGAGGGCTGATGCTAACAGTTGTAGCGTATAGCAGCCATCTTTGATGATGTCATGTTTTTGGGTCCAGTATGCTTTACTAACACCATCTGCATTTTATTCCCTGTCTGTCCGTGTCGCCTCCTGGGCCTCCTCCTAATGCTTGGTCGCTGTTCTAAAACGACGCCCCTCTGATTTCCTCTCTGCTCCTCCTCTGGGCTGTCCTGGTCTCAGCTCTGCTCCTCCCTCTGAGGATCCTGCTCCTCCTCTGTCTGAAGCAGAGGAGCTTCTTAACAAGTAAGCTCTCCTCCTAACGTTGCTCTCACCTCAAATCCATACAGATCCTAACGGATAAGAGCAAAGCCACAAGGGTTCTAATGATGCTCTACTGATGACCCTGCTATCTGAGGGGTCAGGTGATCCACAGCGGGTTCAGAACCTGCCACCAGGCGCTCAGCACCAGTCCAGCTGTGTCCTGCTAACCAGCACCATCCATACGTTCAGATGTTTGTTGTGACTGGAACGGATCCTGAAGAACCTTTTAACAAGCACCTTCTCATCCTGCAGGTTTGTTTGCAAGAACAACGGGGTTCTGTTTGAGAATCAGCTCCTGCAGATCGGCATCAAGTCAGAGTACCGTCAGAACCTTGGTGAGTTCCAGCAGAAACGAGCTCAGTTCAGCGCTGTGATTGGCTGATCCCTTACTTCCTAATTGGTGGAGAGGCTGCAGTGTGCCCTTTTTGTGGGAGTGGGAGGAGCCTGTTTGACCCCAGACGTCGACTCAGTTTCTGGATTGGGGGAGAAATGTCTAGAATGTCTAGAAGGACAGAGATGATTGATGGAGACCTGGTTGCTCTGCTGCAGGTGGAGCAGATCTGCTCTGGGTGCTGCGCTGCCCACTAGAGGCTGGAATGGAATAGAATTCACCTTTATTATTTGTTTTATTTATTTATTTGAATTAGGGAAATGCACACTTATCAGCTTAAAGCATCAATGTAAATATGCCCGAATCGGCAAAACAGCTCATTTTGTATCTGCTGTTCTAAGGCAGGTAAAAACAGCAAACATTAAACACGCTATGGGGGAGAACGCAAACAGATAAGATGAAATCAAAATAAAATCAGGTTAACAGGCTCAAGGAAACAGATCGATTCATGTGTGGTTAGTTTTCAACCAATGCTTCAAGGAGATTTTAAAACTTCTGCCCCTAACATGAGCTGGCAGAGTGTAACTTCTGGTTATAGACCTGCGGTTCATTTACTAAAGGTTATTTTGCTTATAAAATCTGTTAGAGGAGGAGGAGGAGGAAGTCCATTTAAAACTTTAAAAACGACACGCATCCAAATATATCTGACACTTATATTGTTCGTGGTGTTGGATCTGTGGATGTGAGGAGATTCCAGTCTGATGTTCTGTTCCCTCCAGGGAGGATGTACCTGTTCTACGGAAACAAGACGTCTGTACAGTTCGCCAGCTTCAGCACCACGGTCAGCTGCCCCGGAGAGCTCCAGAACCATATCCTTGGAACAGACCCAGAACTCTGGTCGGTGGGGCCCCCCTCTGATCAGACGGGCCCCCTGCTCAGGCAAGGCCTCCTGATTGGGTGGGGGCCCCTCTCTTTAATCAGAATCAGAAATACTTTAATAATCCCAGAGGGAAATTACTTTTGTTACACGCTCCAGTAACAGTTTTATATAATATATACACATGTCCAACCATACAGTATAATAAAGATTTTTTTTTTAAATGGCCGGGGGGGCCCCCCTCTCCTGATCAGACGAGGCCCCCATGGTGTGGCTCCTTAACTCGTTCCCACAGCTGAACGTTCAGAGCAAACCCGTGGAGCCGCTGGTGGAGGGAGGGGCCCAGATCCAGCAGGTTCTGAACATCGAGTGTCTGACTGACTTCTCTGATGCTCCACTGCTCAACATCAAGTTCAGGTAGGGGCCCCCGCCGCTCCTCATGGGGACGGTGTTTTGGTTCTGGGTGGATCAGCTGCTGTTCTATGTTCAGGTACGGAGGAGCTCTGCAGAACCTGACCCTCAAGCTGCCCGTCACCATCAACAAGTTCTTCCAGCCCACGGAGATGGCCTCCCAGGACTTCTTCCAGCGCTGGAAACAGCTCAGCCAGTGAGTGTCCTGGAGCCTCTGGGGGCCTCTGGGGGCCCCACGCTCAATCTCTACTGTTGGACCTCTGTCTCTACCATAGTCTGCCCCGGGGCCCCTCCTCCTTCCTAAAGCTTTGTTCCTCCTCAGGCCCCAGCAGGAAGCTCAGAAGATCTTCAAGGCCAACCACAGCATGGACACGGAGGTCATCAAAGCCAAGGTGGGTCCACACAGATTCTGGACCAGCTGGGTTCTGCTGCTGTCCTGTAGAACCTCTAACCTTGGTTCTGTTTGCAGCTGCTGGGGTTGGGAATGGCCCTGCTGGACAACGTGGACCCAAACCCGGAGAACTACGTCTGTGCTGGAGTGGTCCAGACCAAGAGCCAGCAAGTCGGCTGCCTGCTGAGGCTGGAGCCCAACGCCCAGGCCCAGGTACCGGTGCCGGTCGCTGGTCTTCCGTCTCTCTAACGGACCCGGTTGCTGGTCTTCCGTCTCTCTGACGGACCCGGTCGCTGGTCTTCCATCTCTCTGACGGACCCGGTCGCTGGTCTTTGGTCTCTAACAGACCCGGTCTCTGTGTTCCGTCTCTCTGACGGACCCGGTCGCTGGTCTTCCGTCTCTCTGACGGACCCGGTCGCTGTGTCCCGTCTCTCTGACGGACCCGGTCGCTGGTCTTTGGTCTCTAACGGACCCGGTCGCTGGTCTTCCGTCTCTCTGACGGACCCGGTCTCTGGTCTTCCGTCTCTCTAACGGACCCGGTCTCTGGTCTTCCGTCTCTCTAACGGACCCGGTCGCTGGTCTTCCGTCTCTCTAACGGACCCGGTCGCTGGTCTTCCGTCTCTCTAACGGACCCGGTCGCTGGTCTTCCGTCTCTCTAACGGACCCGGTCGCTGGTCTTCCGTCTCTCTAACGGACCCGGTCGCTGGTCTTCCGTCTCTCTAACGGACCCGGTCGCTGGTCTTTGGTCTCTAACGGACCCGGTCGCTGTGTCCCGTCTCTCTAACGGACCCGGTCGCTGTGTCCCGTCTCTCTAACGGACCCGGTCGCTGTGTCCCGTCTCTCTAACGGACCCGGTCGCCGGTCTTTGGTCTCTAACGGACCCGGTAGCCGGTCTTTGGTCTCTAACGGACCCGGTCGCTGGTCTTCCGTCTCTCTGACGGACCCGGTCGCTGGTCTTCCGTCTCTCTGACGGACCCGGTCGCTGGTCTTCCGTCTCTCTAACGGACCCGGTCTCTGGTCTTCCGTCTCTCTAACGGACCCGGTCTCTGGTCTTCCGTCTCTCTAACGGACCCGGTCGCTGGTCTTCCGTCTCTCTAACGGACCCGGTCGCTGGTCTTCCGTCTCTCTAACGGACCCGGTCGCTGTGTCCCGTCTCTCTGACGGACCCTGTCGCTGGTCTTTGGTCTCTAACGGACCCGGTCGCTGGACTTCCGTCTCTCTGACGGACCCGGTCTCTGGTCTTCCGTCTCTCTAACGGACCCGGTCTCTGGTCTTCCGTCTCTCTAACGGACCCGGTCTCTGGTCTTCCGTCTCTCTAACGGACCCGGTCGCTGGTCTTCCGTCTCTCTGACGGACCCGGTCGCTGGTCTTCCGTCTCTCTGACGGACCCGGTCGCTGGTCTTCCGTCTCTCTAACGGACCCGGTCGCTGGTCTTCCGTCTCTCTAACGGACCCGGTCGCTGGTCTTCCGTCTCTCTAACGGACCCGGTCGCTGGTCTTCCGTCTCTCTAACGGACCCGGTCGCTGGTCTTCCGTCTCTCTAACGGACCCGGTCGCTGTGTCCCGTCTCTCTAACGGACCCGGTCGCTGTGTCCCGTCTCTCTAACGGACCCGGTCGCTGTGTCCCGTCTCTCTAACGGACCCGGTCGCTGTGTCCCGTCTCTCTAACGGACCCGGTCGCCGGTCTTTGGTCTCTAACGGACCCGGTAGCCGGTCTTTGGTCTCTAACGGACCCGGTCGCTGTGTCCTGTCTCTCTAACGGACCCGGTCGCTCTGTCCTGTCTCTCTAACGGACCCGGTCGCTGGTCTTTGGTCTCTAACGGACCCGGTCGCTGGTCTTTGGTCTCTAACGGACCCGGTCGCTGGTCTTCGGTCTCTAATGGACCCGGTCGCTGGCCTTCCGTCTCTCTTAACGGACCCGGTTTCTGGCCTTCCTTCTCTAATGGACCCGGTTTCTGTGTCCTGTCTCTCTAACGGACCCGGTCGCTGTGTCCTGTCTCTCTAACGGACCCGGTCGCTGTGTCCTGTCTCTCTAACGGACCCGGTCGCTGTGTCCTGTCTCTCTAACGGACCCGGTCGCTGGTCTTTGGTCTCTAACGGACCCGGTCGCTGGTCTTTGGTCTCTAACGGACCCGGTCGCTGGTCTTTGGTCTCTAACGGACCCGGTCGCTGGTCTTTGGTCTCTAACGGACCCGGTCGCTGGTCTTTGGTCTCTAACGGACCCGGTCGCTGGTCTTTGGTCTCTAACGGACCCGGTCGCTGGTCTTTGGTCTCTAACGGACCCGGTCGCTGGTCTTTGGTCTCTAATGGACCCGGTCGCTGGTCTTTGGTCTCTAATGGACCCGGTCGCTGGCCTTCCGTCTCTCTTAACGGACCCGGTTTCTGGCCTTCCTTCTCTAATGGACCCGGTTTCTGTGTTCTGTCTCTCCAGATGTTCCGTCTTACCCTCCGCTGCAGCAAAGACTCCGTCTCCAGGCGTCTCTGTGAGCTGCTAGCGCAGCAGTTCTAGAGTCCAGAACAGAACCGGCCCCTCCCCCCTTCATTCCTCCACGGAGACGACCAGAACCTTCATAAGGGAAAGCGTCATGGTTCTGGTTTCTTCCTCTGCTTGTTTATTAACCCAATGATCTAGTTCTGTTGGTTCCCTGTAGCTGTGTGTCCCGTGATTCTGCTGGCTTCTCATCCTGACTGGTTCTGACATTTCATTCATCATTCCTAATGGGAGAACCAGGCTACCGGTCCAATCCCACTTTGCACTTTGATTCGCACCCATCTAGCATTCCTGCTAAACATGCACTTAAACAGCCCTGGTTCTGGTCCCCAGATCTGACCCCCTGGTTCTGGTCCCCAGATCTGACCCCCCTGGTTCTGGTTCCAGTGGATCTGCTTTTTAAATAGTTTGGACATTTTCCCCTCATGCTAGCTTGAACCGCTGCGGTTAGTTTTAGCTAGGCCTGTTTGCTTGGAAAGCTGTGGTTCTGTTAGCTCTGAACGCAGCAGTTATGCTAGCTCTGAACGCAGCGGTTATGCTAGCTCTGAACGCAGCGGTTATGCTAGCTCTGAACGCAGCGGTTATGCTAGCTCTGAACGCAGCGGTTATGCTAGCTCTGAACGCTGCGGTTCTGCTAGCTCTGAACGCTGCGGTTCTGCTAGCTCTGAACGCAGCGGTTATGCTAGCTCTGAACGCAGCGGTTCTGCTAGCTCTGAACGCTGCGGTTCTGCTAGCTCTGAACGCTGCGGTTCTGCTAGCTCTGAACGCAGCGGTTCTGCTAGCTCTGAACGCTGCGGTTCTGCTAGCTCTGAACGCTGCGGTTCTGCTAGCTCTGAACGCTGCGGTTTTGCTAACTCAGCCTGCTGCTCAGGGCGGACCAGAACCTCCCCCTCCTGCAGCACTACTCTGATCCTGTAGAACTGGAAGTTCATTGTCCAGAACAGAGCCGTGTTCTGGTTCTGGTCAGCTGACAGGAAGTGGAGGTTAGGAGCCTCTAGAACCTCCTCAGCTGTGGGAGGACTTCTTGGTCCGGTCCAACACTGCAGCCTCATTCCTCCCCATCTCAGCGGTCTAGATCATAAGGGTTCTGCGGCCCAGTTGGTTCTGTTCTTACGGCTCCAGTAGAACCTGGGGATCTTGGTCCTCCTCAGCTTCCAGCCTGACGTCCTTCCAGCTGCAGGGACTCCATCTGTTTCTGTGTGAACAGAAGAAGAAGAAATTTCCAAGATGGTGGCACTACATCCTGACGCTGCCCAGCAGCAGCAGCAGCAGGACTTTGACCTTTGGTAGAATCAGTGTTTAGTTCCTCATGTATCCATGTTCACAGCTGTCCTGTGATTGGCTAAGATTTACTCTGTAATGAAAAATGTGAAGTAAAATATGACGTATATCTGAACTGCTGCCTCCTGTCCTCCATCACCCAGTAAAACCAGAGTGAATAAACAGGGGCGGGTTCTACCGCTGCACCAAAACAACTCTGTAGAACATCTAGTGATTCTAAAGCATTGGCTCAGTTAGCATCTGACCAGAGCCCGGCCCGGTCCATGGAACAGCCTCGTGTTCTGGCCAAGTTCTAAACCAGCCGAGAGGATTCAGAAACATGAGACCCTTCCTCAGTCTGGGTCCACTGATGACGGAACACGAATCAAACCTAGAGCCCAGTTTGCTTCTGAGAGCGGGTCCATGGAACCATAGGTTCTACCAAACCAGATGGCACCAGGTCCAAGAACCATCCACACAAAGAAAACCACGGCCCGTCTGTGGAGCCCGGACCCCTCAGAACCAAGCAGTGTTGGTTCCTGAAGGAGGTTCTGGTTGAGAGGATCTGGACCAAAGCCGTGTTTCTGCTGAAACGGAACCGGAAAGAGTCAATAAATCTGGAGCTGAAGGTCCAAAAGTTAATAAAGCAAAATAAAATGGAATATATTTACATTAAGAACAATGAAAATACATAGATCTTTGTTTTCAGAATTGATCTCTCGCGTTTCCCTGCTTGTCCTCATAGGGGCCCTTTAGGAATGGCTGGGGGCCCCTTAATGCCTTTTTACTGGAACACAGCAGGGACAAATGGACCTTCTGGACTTCCTGTTTGTCCAAAGACATTTGGACATCGCTTCACAGATCAGATCAGTACAGAAGAACTACCTGGAGATGACATTGCGCGGCGCCGAGGACTGATCGGATTGGAATACTCCTCGTCATGCAGCCAATGAACGCGTCCATTTTGTCCGTGTTGAAGGACGGGTCCGCTGTATCCTCCGTAGCCTTGGGTATCCCAGGATTCATTGGGAGTCCAAACAAGCCGGTCTGCTGAGAATCGCATCTCCTGTCGCGGGAGCGGGCATTGCCCTAAACCTAAAAGCAAACAGAAATATGAATGAAAAGGAAACTTTTAAGCATATTCTGGATCTTTTCTTATTTCTTATGCATGGATGCCCTAAAATGTAGATTTTTGCTGAATAGATAAACTTGAAGGGAAACTAGCACATCGACTAAAACGTGTCTCCAAGTAAAACCAGTCAGTGTGTGATGAATATACAGGTGCTGGTCATAAAATTAGAATATCATGAAAAAGTAGATTGATTTCAGTAATTCCATTTAAAAAGTGAAACTTGTATATTATATTCATACATTACATACAAACTCATATATTTCAGATGTTTATTTTGTTTAATTTTGATTATTACAAATGACAACAAATGAAAATCTCAAATTCATCATATCAGAAAATTAGAATATTACTGAAGACCAATAAAAACAAAGGATTTATAGAAATGTTGGCCAACTGAAAAGTATGAACATGAAAAGTATGAGCATGTACAGCACTCAGTATTTAGTTGGGCCTCCTTTGGCCTGTATTACTGCAGCAATGCGGCGTGGCATGGAGTCGATCAGTCTGTGGCACTGCTCAGGTGTTATGATAGCCCAGGTTGCTCTAATAGTGGCTTTTAGCTCTTCTGAATTGTTGGGTCTGGTGTATTGCATCTTCTTCTTCACAATACCCCATAGATTTTCTATGGGGTTAAGGTCAGGAGAGTTTGCTGGCCAATTAAGAACAGGGATACCATGGTCCTTCAACCAGGTACTGGTAGCTTTGGCACTGTGTGCAGGTGCCAAGTCCTGTTGGAAAATGAAATCTGCATCTCCAAAAAGTTGGTCAGCTGCAGGAAGCATGAAGTGCTCTAAAACTTCCTGGTATGTGGCTGCGTTGACCCTGGACCTCAGAAAACACAATGGACCAACACCAGCAGATGACATGGCACCCCAAACCATCACTGACTGTGGAAACTTTACACTGGACTTCAAGCAACGTGGATGAAGTGCCTCTCTTCTTTTCCTCCAGACTCTGGGACCTTGATTTCCAAAGGAAATGCAAAATTTACTTTCATCAGAGAACATGACTTTGGACCACTCACCAGCAGTCCAGTCCTGTTTCTCTTTAGCCCAGGCAAGACGCTTCTGACGCTGTCTGTGGTTCAAGAGTGGCTTGACACAAGGAATGCGACAGCAGAAACCCATGTCTTTCATACGTCTGTGTGTGGTGGTTCTTGAAGCACTCACTCCAGCTGCAGTCCACTCTTTGTGAATCTCCCCCACATTTTTGAAGGGGTTTTGTTTCACAATCCTCTCCAGGGTGCGGTTATCTCTCTTGCTTGTACACTTTTTTCCACCACATCTTTTCCTTCCCTTCGCCTCTCTATTAATGTGCTTGGACACTGAGCTCTGTGAACAGCCAGCCTCTTTAGCGATGACCTTTTGTGTCTTGCCCTCCTTGTGCAAGGTGTCGATGGTCGTCTTTTGGACAACTGTCAAGTCAGCAGTCTTCCCCATGATTGTGTAGCCTATAGAACTAGACTGAAAGACCATTTAAAGGCTTTTGCAGGTGGTTTGAGTTAATTAGCTGATTAGAGTGTGGCACCAGGGGCCATCAATTTTGAACCTTTTCACAATATTCTAATTTTCTGATATGATGAATTTGAGATTTTCATTTGTTGTCATTTGTAATCATCAAAATTAAACAAAATAAACATCTGAAATATATGAGTTTGTATGTAATGTATGAGTATAATATACAAGTTTCACTTTTTAAATGGAATTACTGAAATCAATCTACTTTTTCATGATATTCTAATTTTATGACCAGCACCTGTATTCTCTGCTCTGTGGAGCTTTTTCTATCAACACCATTCTAGATTATTTCTTCTGGAACCTGCCGAAAAATCCCCCCCCCCCCCCCGCCTATTTTCTCATTTATTCTCGGACTCACAGAATAGAATTCTTAATAGATTATGAGGGAAAACTTAGATCTTAGAATATGTTTAAAAGTTCCCTTTTCGTTCATAGTTCTATCCGTTTTCTCTTGGCAATTCTCGGCATAACACTGGCTGCTCTGTGCTCAGAGGAAAAAGAGAAATGGCGCCGAACAGTGGTGAATATTGGAAGTGCAGTTTACAGCAAAAGTGGTCACACAAATGTGGACCAAATGTGGGGGGTAAATATCTTATTTAATCAGACAGTATTTCAGCTGTTATATACTGTTTATGACACACAGTCCTACTAACTGTGTTAGAACAATAAATGAAAGAGTGATTCGAGCACGAATCATGGTCAAACAGTTATTTCTACATAAAATAAATTCACCACAACTTCTGTTCCAAATTTTAGATTTTATTAACAAAAATCATTCAGCTCCAAGTCAAACGTATTTCAGTTTAACACTCTCAACTAAGACTAGTAAAACTCAACTAACTACTATGTACAAAGAGAAAGGGAAACATGGTTTAAAACCATATTACAGTTTCAGATGGATTCTGTGTTTGAAACCAAAGTTTATCTGGAAGAATTTGGGATCTGATCAAATTAGCTATTATTTGGCCAAATAATGTTTTATTCAATGATTTGCTTAATCAAGAACCAAAAACCTTTAGTTAAACGATTCTTTACCCTCTTTGAAATAGCTAGCAGCGAATAGACATCAGGATTCCACTAAATGACTCTTGGTCAGACTTGGTAATGGAAATGTAACGAGCATCTGAGGAACATATGAACACTAATGTTACATCAGTGTTTAAATCCTTAGTGAATAAAGCTGGTCTAAGCTTCAGCAACAGCTCAACACATATTCCTGTAGCATAGCGTAGCATGCAGTCCATCCTGTTAGCTTTGTCTTTACTCATCAGTAAACATGTTTGTTCTGTCCCTACTCATGCCAGACCACTAGCAGCCTCTTGGAGTTAACAGCCAGACGCAGGGAGTTCCAAATCAGGGAGTTCTTCAAAATAAATCATAAATTTGCCACTAGGTGTCACTGCTGGAGCAATGTACAAAAAGAGGAATTGTATAATTTAGTAGTCATTTACACTCCCACCGATCTCGATGATTGAACAAAGTAACATGTAAAGGGTACATTAATTGAACAGGATTTCATGATTCTACTAAATGAATATGGTTGCATAAAAGTAGCATAGAGTAAATTAACAGCACAAAAGTTGTTCTGTTCTCATCAATTTTCCAAAAGAAGAACCATTTTCTAGATTGGCCTCTCAATAACTAAGGATTTAGAAGAAGAATTGGACTTTCGCTCTCCAACTTGAACTTTGACTCGATGGACCGATCCATTGCTGCTTTGAACAGTTTCCACCACTCGTCCTGGTTGCCATTGATTTCTTGGAAGGTTGTCGTCTTTGATAATGACAATGTCATCTTTCTTGAGGTCTCAACATAATGCCAATGATTAGGATCACTGTTATCTATAATCAGTTGAACACGATTGGCAACGAATATGTGGAACCTGCGAGAGTCATTATTGATGGAGTACAACTTATGACCAATCTTTGATCAATCTTCAGGTCAAGTTCACATCTTAGCATAACGCTGACCTTTGTAGAAACCACTGCTGCTGCAAGTTCTAATCGTGGAATACTTGTGATCTTTGTGGGAGCAACCCTTGCCTTTGCTATCACAAGAGTGCAGTGGACTTCATTCTTATCATTTATGTATCTCAGGTAAGAACATGCACCATATCGTCCCATCCTATGCCTCTGTGACAAAGCTCTTGAAGAATAAGTTTTCCACTAAGGCTGAATGGAGCAATGAATCCAAGAGGATCATAAAGCGAAGCAATAATGGACAAGTAGCTGCGGCGGGTTGAAGGTTGATCCTTTAATCCGATGTTAAAAATGAAGGGGTTATTTTTTAATCAACCACTGAAGCTCTGATGAGGCTGGATCCAAACCACTCTGCTACTTCTGAAGGATCCAAACAGGCAAGAGCAGCTTCCTTGTTTGAGTTGAATTTGTGAAGCCATAAGCCTCTTTTTTTTAGACAATTCTAGTGACTCAATGATCAGTTTATGGCTTCCTCAACTGATGGCACACCAACTAACTAAGCCATCATCCACATAAAAGTTTTTTTCAATATTATATAGGATTGTTAGTCTTGTGTTGCTGTGCCAGACGCTTCAACCCAAAATGGGCGCATCCTGGAGATGAAGCAGCTCCAGAGAGATGAACTGCCATTCTGTACTCTGTGGTTCTTTCTCCAAATCTTCACCTTTCCACCAGAGGAATTTAAGATAATTCCTGGATTCAGGAGTTACAGAAAATTGGTAAAACATTCTTTCTATGTCACAAAGTATTGCTATGGATTCTTTCCTGAAGCGACATAACACTGCTAACAAAGGATTGATCAAATCAGGCCCAGTAAGCAGCATGTCTTTAAGAGAAACACCATGGAATTTGGCTGAACAGTCAAAAACGACTCTTATCTGCTTTTCTGGGATGGTAGATGCCATGATGTGGAAGGAACCACTCTGTTTCTCCTTCAGATATCATGGGGGCAGGCTCCGCATCACCATTATTTATGGTTTCTTCCATGAATGTTTTGCATTGCTCAGTATTGTTTGTTTGGTTTTTTTCCTAAGACACTGTAGACGAACTTGAGCTAATCTTTTGCTGTTCGGTAGGTTAGGCGGACTGCTGCCTTTGAATGGGAGAGTCATTTCAAAATGCCCGTCTTCTTTCTGTGTGATGTTACTGAGAAACTGTATAAAATTAACGTTATCTTGGGACACATATTTATCTTCGTAGCTTCTCTCCATGAAATCAGATTCTAAGGCCTTCAAAATGTCAGTCGCCCATAGGGTTGTTCGCTTCTTTACTGAGGGTCGATTTTGATGAGCCTATTATACTCCATCCTAGTTCTGATCTCTGTGAAAAGGGTTGGTTTTTGTCACCTGTTATCCCTTTAAGTGGAAAAAGGGCTGCTGGACAGTCTTATCCAATGAGAAGCCCTACATCACAGTCATGAACGGGTGGTAAGTTATCTGCCAACTTTCTGAGATGAGGCCACATTAATGCAGTTTCTGTTGTTGGGACATAAGACTTGTCCACTGGGATAAAATCTCTGCTATAAGCTTGATGTAGTTGGATGTGACTCTCAAAGTTAATATATATATATGTGTGTGTTTATATACACTGTGTGCAGAATTATTAGGCAAGTTGTATTTTTGAGGATTTTTTTTATTATTGGGCCACAATTGTGTTCTCAATCAACCCAAAAGACTCTTTAATATCAAAGTTTTATATTTTTGGAAGTTGATGTATTTTTTCTTAGATTTGGTCATTTTATGAGGATCTCACTTGTTTATTTTCACCAGGTAAACCAATATAACAACTCAAAATTCAGAAATAAACATTTGCGACATTCAAAACCAAACCAGTGACCAATCTATCCTCCTTTCTCCACCATGACGCTCTAAATCCTTCCATCCATAGATTCTGTCAGAGTCTTGATCTGTGTGTGATCCTCATGGCGTGCAGCAGCCTCCACAGCCTCCCTGTTTTCCCTCCCTGTAGATCTCACCTTTCATGAAGGACCACAGGTTCTCCATGGGGTTCAGATCAGGTGACCAAGGCGGCCATGTCATTATTTTCTCTACTTTTAGCCTTTTTCTGGCCGCCACTCTGTGGTGTATTCTGATGCGTGTGACGGAGCATCGTCCTGCATGAATATCAGGTGTTTCTGGAATGATGGCGACTTCTTCTTGTTCCACTGATTGAAGAAGGTGTCTTCCAGAAACTGGCAGCAGGTCTGGGAGTTGATCTTGATTCCATCAACCTGAAAAGGTCCCACAGGCTCATCTTTGATGATAGCAGCCCATAGCATCACCCCACCTCCACCTTGCTGACGTCTGAGTCGATAAGGAACTTTCTGCCCTTTACTGATCCAGCCTGGTGCCCATCCATCCATCTGGACCATCTAGACTCGCCTCATTCCATCAAACAAAAACACCTTGGAGGAATCAGTCTGCAGAGATTTCTTGGCCCAATCTTGAAGTTTTGTCTTGTTCCATCCATTTTCTGACACGCTTAATCCTAGGTGTGCTGGTGTCTATCTCCAGCTGTCTGCGGGTGAGAGGCGGGGTCCATCCTGTACAGGTCTCCAGTCCATCGCAGTCAACACAGAGACAAACAGGACAAACAATTATTCACACACACACTCACACCTACAGTAAGTAGGATTTAGAGAAGCTCGGAGTGAAGACAATTTTTCCAATTTCATTATCAAATGGAGGACCAGTTGTTGCAAAGTGAGGAAATTTTGCCGGTCCTGCTATTGTGCTAATGGTTAGGGTTAGGGTTAAGGTGTCAATGTTAGGGTGAGGTATGCATTGGTAATGGTTAGGTTTAGGCTTAGTTTTAGGATTAGGGCAGAGAAAGGGTTGAAAATGACTGAAAATCAATGGGAGTATGTGTGTTTGAAATGAGGGATGTGTGTCTATATATCTGTGTATACCTTTATAAATGTTTGTGTATATAGAAATACATTATTTTTTTTATATTTATTATTATTTTATTATTATTATTATTATTTATTTTATTTTTTATTGTTTTTATTTCAGAATATTTAATATTCTCAATATTCTATTCAGAATAATTAAATAAAC
>NW_024038380.1:0-45648 GCF_016077235.1 Cyprinodon tularosa | reverse complement strand
GAATAACCCTACACTTCTCGCTATAAATGTAATCAAAACCCATTTAAATGCAGAAACTTATTGAAATTATTGATTTTCCCACTAAAAGTTAGAGAAATCTCAGCCATGTTTATACCAAAATGTTACAGTTTCACATTATCTTGAAAAATCTTTGCAAGAAACGAACAAGCAAGTGAATATGTACATTCCCTGAGTAAATATTCTGGTAACAAACTATACATTTCTCACTAGAAATGTAATCAAAACTCATTTTAATGCAAAAACAAACTCAAGTTATTAATCTTTCCACAAAAAAATGAGCGAATGTCGGCCATCTATATATATTTTTTTCTTCTCCCAGCTGGAATCTTGAAAGTCACGTGACTAGGACGTAAAACAATAGAAAACGTATAGGCAGAAGAAACGTAACAGTACCACAAAAAAATGGCCATTAATGTACCTCCACTACGTTTTGCAGTGTGGACCAACGTAGTGGGGGTACATTTTCCCATGAGACTGGGTTGGAAGCCTTCTACACACCTGAGGATCATCAGCTCATCAGGAGACCTCCCTATTTAAGCAGCGACCAGACCTGTCTTCAGCGCCGGAGTGTTGACCAGTTTTGGTTAGCGGAACCCGAGCCTCAATCTGAACTAAGAAACTCTGTCTGCTCCAGAGAGTAACCTGATCCTAATCAGCCTCTGTTCTCTCTGCTCACAGGAAACCCGACTGAACTCAGTAGCTCTGGAGGAGCTCATGTTTGGAAACCTGCCTGCCTGCCCAAAGAAGCCAAACCTGAAGATCCTCAGCCAGAATCTTCCAACTAGTTCTCAGGGGAGAACTAGAGGAACAACTCAAGGTCTGAATCTCGCTAGCCTGAAGCTAAGCTCTGTCACTGCTGAACTCTCTGCTGGAATCACAGTCTCTGGACCCAACCTTTTCCCTCTCTCTACTGAACAGTCTGAACCTCATCAGGTACAAACCTAGATCCAAACTCTGCCAAGCTATCTCCGCTGCCTGGCTAACCAAACTATCCCTCTCTACAGATACTCTGTGAAACCGAGTCCCGGACCAGTACCAGAACCAGTGCATTGTTTCTCTGTGTTTTTGCAACACTTTAATAAACTGTTAAACTTTTATCCTGCTTCGTGTGGTGTTCTGCATGTGGGTTTAATCACAGAGACCCATCATGACAGTTCCTATAGAAAGCATTAAAGTTGCAGTGAGTAAGGAATTTTTCTCAATTGTCACACGGGATGCAACTAACATTCCCTGTAAAAAAAAAAATCTGTCCTTTTGATCAACAATGTCTTGGTCAAGATTTTATCCTTTCAAACCTACAGGTACAGTATGGTAAAAGGATACTTTGCTGTAGTGTGCAGCTCATGTTTACTTCCCGGTTTCCAGAACCAGTCATATGACAATTGCCGAGGTTTCCAAAACAGGGCTTAGAATTTAATATTTTATGTTTGCAAAAAGGCAGCAGCCTGCAAACATTGAAGCCAACCAGGGAAGCGAATCAGAAATACTCTCAACACTACCTAAGAAGCCCTCCAAAGGAATTTGCACAATGACTTATTTTGGCTGAATTGTCTTCATTTGTCATCTTGATTTTTGCGGCGCTACGTCCACCTCTCTCATGACTTGGCAACCATTTTTGATTTAACCTGCTCTCCAACAAAAGTATTTAGAATAATGCTTGTGTATTTTGTTAATATCATATGATTCAACTTATCTGTCCATTTGGAATGAGAATTTTAAAGATGAATAGGTTATGATCTTTAGACTATTCCAGCCTCCTTAATTTTTGGTGGCAGGGTGATTAACCTGGAGTAATGGAGGGTGCGTTTCCCGAAGCGCGTGTCAAGGCATGATTCATTTAGGGGAGGGGATAAAATTGATGACGTCCAAAGCCTCTCTACCTCCGATACCACATGATCGAGAAGTGGTTCAGTACACGTGAGAACTTCGAGAAACATTTAAACAGCCGCACTACTCAGTCGAGATGTGGGAGTTTGTAGGAGAGTTGCTGTCAGTTGGATAGAGTTTGGATATATTCTAGGAATAGATTTGTTGGAAAAACAAAAAATCTTGTTGGTTAAAACTATTTTATAAGATTAAACAGTGTAATTATCAAACTCTGAGCAAGCCACTGATAAGAGTTGTAACATCAGTGTTAAGTAGTATCGGTTTTCCTATAAACAGTTACTATTCTTAGTGGCGTCATCTGTAAGACATTATTGACTTCCACTCCTGAAGTTGTTGGTTCAAGACCCACCTTAAAGTTATGATAATACTTAACAAGTATTTTGGCTTATGTGACTAATTTGTAATTGTTTGCCCTAGTACAAATATAGATTGGGCAAAAACACTGCAAAAGTACGTAGATTGGTTGATTTAGCCCAAAGATTGGCTGTACACATAACTTCCAACCCGATTAAAACCAAAAACTTTAGGAAAACAATTATGTTTGAGTAAAAAATAATAACGCTTTTCATTTTTTTCACCTTTGCCCAATTTTCACAAACACTTTCACTGTCTACTTGAGCTTCTTTCACTAAAATGGTACCTTAAATTATTGTTCAATTTTAAAACATTTTACACACAAAAAAAACTTACAAAAAATTTTACTATACACACCTGTCATTAACAATTTCAAAGGAACTTAAATGGGAAAAAAACAAACAAGAAAAAAAAAAATAAAAAAAATCACAGATTAAATTACTAACTGTAGTTATGCACTCCACCGGTGGTTGTAAAATGTGGGGATCGTTGAAGAAATTTGGCCAAATGGTTAAATGCCTCACAGGGATTCATCTCACCATTACTAGTTATAAGTATCAAATCAAAATCCACATGGCTAGCAGGATGCAACATTTCCCAGGAAAGCATTGTCTGAAATGCCATAGTGTCTCATCAGTACAGCAGCAGGCCTTTGAATATGCATACTTCCTTAAATACTAAAAGGAAAGAGAGAGAAATTGCAACAGCAAATTCAGATTATGTGGGTCTATACTTGTAATGACCTCTTTCACTGCATAATACCTTGTCATAGTAATTCAGCAAAGCCTCCAAAATATTAAGTTAAAATTTACTTCAAGCAGCTCAGAGATGTTTCACACTCAGGAAAACTAATGCAAGGTTGACTTTGGGTGTAATTTAAATCTGGATCTCACCCACACAAGACTACAGCAGAAAACCATTAAAATGGAAACATGGGGAGACTGCCTGCAACCACATATAGTTCAGTACGGAGGATGTACAGGAGCAACTCTGTTTAAACAGATATACCTGTTTATCTTCTTAAACATAACCCTATATTGAAAGAAAAATATAAGACGATTAAATATGGTTACCTATAAAATCATCTTCATCTTAGAACGTCTAAACAATGTGGTGTAATTACATATCCTTCTTTCTAATCTAATATCTATTAATGATCCATCTACAGGGTGATTTAACTTATTTATACAGTAAGAGACACAGTTTTAATGCATACCATACAGGAACAAATTCGATTATTATATTATATAAACAGACTGATTTTCTCAATACTAGTTATGATACTTCTGTCGAAACTGTAAGATTGTATTGTAGCATAATGCCATTACTCTCATAGTTGTAGAACTTTAGCTGAAGAACTTGTAAATGTAGAAGTTAAAAAACTTTTATTATAATGCATCATGTCTAAATTTCAGTGACAACATCCACCAAGAATAAAACCAACGAAAAGAAAACATAACACTGTCGTTTTTAACAGTTAGTAATAAATAATAAATGAAATATTCATGAGACTAGCACTACTGACAACACAATGACCTAAAGGTACATCTTTCCGAAAGCGAAACCTGTGAACATTTCACCACTTTCCTCCGCTTTTGCTCACTCTGATAGTCTCCTGGTCAGTGGAAGCAATATGAGCCAGTTTTTAATTTTTTTTTATTTTGTATAGTACCAGCAAGAATTTAAAATTGCATTCACCCCAGCTTCATTGTTTCATCTAAGAGTGATGATAATTTTTTTCCAAAGTTCTTTTTTTATAATCAGTTACTGTATCTGTCATTTACAGATTAAATAAAATTATGTTTCTAGATTTTTATATACAGTGGACTGTATGTATTGCAGTATCTGGCTTCAGATAAGGTGCCAAAATGCTAAAGCAGGCATCAATAAAAAATCAGTTTTCCCAGTTAATTTTTCAGAGATTCCCCTATTAGGGTGTGGGCTCAGCCTCTAATGTTCCCAGGTCAAGAAAACGCCCTTGACTGAAATCAATAAAAACAAATCTAAAACCCCCGATGACCAGGCGAAGCAACATACCTACCTATAACTTTTATTTTGGGCAAGAGTGGTCATGTTTAGGCAACAACTTATTTTATCAAGTTGTTTCCATCAATTATTTTGGATCTTTAATAAATTGAATGCAGCATGAAGACTTCATGTTTCGCACCTCCTCCTGTTTAGCACGCATGATCGACGGGTATAGCATGGGTCTAGCGGTTCTGAGAATAATGCTCAATGAACTCTGACCAGCTGATAACCCGTCATAATCCTGCATCAAGAAATATTTATAATCTCTAAATGTGCATTCACTCCTAATTCTCCTATTTCGAAAGTCTCCTGAACAGTTAGATAATTAATCGCATCATTACACGTGTGGTTCAGGTTTTTTGTGTTTACAGCAATTCATGTGAGTTACTCATACTTTGTTACATTTATACATTGATATCTGTTACAATTCAGATTGGTACAATACCCAACAGGTAGAATTATCAGACAGCATGGAATTAATTTCCACTGTTATGCTGGGCTGCTCAGTGGAACAGTGGGTAGCACTGCTGTCTTGCAGCAAGAAGAAGTTTGATTCCCGGCCCGGGTCTTTCTGCATGGAGTTTGCATGTTGTCCCTGAGCATGCATGGGTTCTCTCTGGGTACTCCGGTTTCCTCCCACAGTCCAAAAACATGACTGTTAGGTTAATTGGCTTCTCTAAATTCTCCTTAGGTATGAGTGTGTGCATGAATGGTTGTTTGTCTCTGTGTTGCCCTGACGATGGACTGGCAACCTATCAAGGATGTACCAACGTCTCTCGCCTGTTGACAGCTAGAGATAGGCGCCAGCACCCCTCGCGACCCCACTTGGGATAAAGCGTGATGAAAAAATGGATGGAGGGATGTTATGCTGATGATACTCAGATATATCTTACTATAAACCAAGATAAAACTAACCCATTACATAGACTAAGGACATGTCTTTAAGACGTAAAGACTTGGATTACTAAACTTTCTGAATGCAGACAAAACAGAAGTTTAATAAAAAAGTTATAAACAATAAAAAAAACATGTTTTCTTTTTTATGGCAGGATCTGTCATTTAAATCCCATGTCAAAGAGGTTTCAAGAATTTCTTCTTTCATCTGTGGAATATTGTAAGAATTTGAACTATCTTATCCAGGGGTGATCCTGAAAAACTAGTCCACGCATTTGTTACTTCAAAGCTGGATTTTTGTAATTCTTTATTATCAGGATGTCCATAAAATGTAATCAAAAGTTTTTAGCTGATCCAAAATGCTATAGGCTGGAGTTCTAATGAAAATTAAAAACAGAGACCTTATTTCTCCTATCCTAGCTTCCAATCACCTGGCTGCTCAGGCACATTTGGAGGACCACTACAGTATGTGGGGGTGTCCCTGGTCTTGGTGGCTCCGGGAACCTACCAAGTGGGCCTACTCTAACTCCTAGATGTTCTAAGCTTACTACACATATTACACATACACTAATCACTAAATGAGACAGAGGAATAACTGATCATCTGACACAGAGAGCAGGAGAAGAAGAAGAAAGAGTCAGAAAAATCAAGTGAGGGGGAGGGCAAAGCTATAGCGATGGAGTAGGTAGCCTAGCATACCTACTCCTTACTAGCAGAAATAAAACCCTGTGAAAGCGACAAATGCTCAGTATGTTTTAAAGTGCTTTTGGACAGTTAGAGTTACTTAGACACAGAGATATCGCAGAAAAAAGCACTTAATTCAGATGCAGATAACCTGAACAACAACGCAGCTCAGCAGTCAAAACAGGAAATGAACACTATAAGTCTCAACAACAGCAGCAGTAGCATCCTCTAGTGTTATCAGGCTCCTCTCCTATGGAACCAATTGCCAGTTTTGGCCCGTGAGGCAGACACCCTGTCTACTTTTAAGGCAAGGCTTAAAAATTCCTTTTGGATAAACTTTATAGTTAGAGTGGCTCAGGTAATACCTGAACTATATCTATAGTTATACATCTGTTATAGGCTTAGACTGCTGGAGGACATAGGGACCCCTTTTCATCATTCTAGTAAATTTGATCTCTATTCTCCCATTCTGCTGTATTTGTTAGTTTAAACTCTAATATTATGTTCTCTCTGCGTTTTCTCGTCATATTAGCTTCATTTGGTCTGTTCCTGTTTGGCTGTGACACCATCACAGAGAGAAATATCAGTTGTGCTGCTGCCCTTGTCTGTAGATGTTGGAGCTTGGCCTGTTTTTAGTGTACTCCTGTTTCTCTTACTGTGACTAACTGTATGTGCTCTTTTCATCCTAGAGCAAGTCTGCCTGGCTGTGTTTCTGGGACAGGGCCACCTGTGGAGCTGGTTTATTCCTGTTAAAAGGGTTTTTCCTCTCCACTGGAAACAAGCATGTTTGGTGTGTCCATTACTGGGCTAGACTACCCCTCCCACATATCTGAAGTTCTGGTATCTGACCTATCTATAACTCCATCGCAGAATGTGCTTGTATTTCTTGAGGGTGAGAAATTTGAATTGTGGAGTTTGAGCCTGTGCACTTGATAATGCATATGTCAAACTGTCAATGTGTGAGAGTTGAGAGCCCGGCTCTTAAATTTCCCCTCAGGAACAATCACAGAGGGTTAAGATTCAATCCTGTAAACAGTTATGAGTTTCTGAGTAAGCAAATTATTTGATGAAATATTATTTGACCAAATAATGTTTTATTTACCTCTTGGATTTTAACTGTGAATTGATTAAAGACATTCCAATTTCTCTAAACTAGCTTAGAAACTGATTTCACCTGATTCCAAACTTAATATTAACCTTGGTTCTCAAACATAAAATCCATGACAAACTGGGATCGATGCTTCATTTATAGATGATTAGTTACTGATTTTCAACCATATGTCATAGTAGCTTTAGTTGAGTTTCACTGGTTTTAGTCAAGTTTAAGTTTTGATTTATTATTTTTTAACTGAAATTTGTTTCACTTGGAGTTAAAGGATTTTTATAAAAATATTCTTGTATTTTGAATGGAAGTTGTTGTGAATTTATTCAATATGCATATAGAGTTAACCGTTTGGCCACAATTACAGCTTGAATCACACTTTCATTTGTTGTGTTAACACACAGCCAGTTGGGTCCGCGATCACAGAACAACATATGTCCGAAAGTTATTTGATCAAACAACATAATGTTAGAACTGCATTTAATTCTAAACCATCTAAAGCTTAGAGTTTAAACTAGAGGAGTAAAAGCCTTCACTTTAATATACCCAAAACTGTATTCCCTGTTATCTGAATGAGAATGTAGTCACAACTGATTCAGGATCATAAACACTGGATGATGTAAGTGTGTCATATATGCAGTTGATTAAATAAAATACATTTTAGCACATATGCCTTCTGTGTATGCAAATGGAGAAGAATTGCTTGACTGCTGTAAAATTTTCACTTTTATGCACCACATTGCAGAACACTAACAAAACAGTGCAAACAGCAGAAGAATGTTCTCAAGCTCATTACTATTTCATCTGAAACATATTGCTATCTGTCTTCAGTGGTTTGTTATACAGTAGGACTATAAGATAATTATTCGGGCTCTGTGAGGTCTCTTCTCAGCCAGGTAATCCATCATGTGTGAGGAAGAGGTACAATGTCCATGATTCTTTAAATTACCTCCTCCGACACACATACACTCATTCCCCTGCGTCATCGGCAGCCACCACAGTCTCTTAGGGATACACTAGGTGTCTGGCTGAAGACAAGGGGGGGAAGGACAGAGACCAGGGGTACAGTGCAAAAATAAATTTGACATTCTGGATTACAGAAAAATATGGGGAAATATGGGGAAACAAAAACAAACAAGATTCTACATTTTCCTAATAAGGGAATAGCTGATGTAAACTTCTGCCAAGCTCACCAATAAATATCTTCCCTATGAAATTATTCTTACAGTTAGGTCAGTAGGTACTGTGGATACTGTGGTTCCTTTGAAGGGACAATGCAAAAGAATATATCTGTGTTATTATTTAATTTAAAAATATCCAATAACTTAAAAGGAGGAAAATATGGTAATCTTTCTGTTATAGTTTTGCTTGTAAGGAACTCCACATGTTTAACCATTGTTCAATTCTGCCCAAAAGTATTTCTACATTTGCCATTTAATGAAATGTTAAAGATTTATAGTTTATCAAATTCAGTTTTTCAAGCAAACCACAGTTTCCTGCCAAGGCCCTAATCTCCAAGTTATATATCACCTTCTGTTTCTTGTATGTTGAAGGATATGCTTTAAGCAGCTTATTAAGCAGGTATTGATGCTCACTTCGAATTTTTTGCTGAAATATCATCGATATAGCATTGTCTTTTATACTGCTATTTAAATGCAACCACAATCAGATTTCAGTGTGAAAGGTTCAGCAGATCATACCGTCCTGCACTTCCAAAAGAAGAATGTAAATATCCCAAAGCTGTGAATAGTGCTCCATAAAGCTTCACTGGAAAAAATAAAAATAAAACTTAATGTAGAAAACAAAGCTCGGCAAAATGTTTTTTTTTTTTTTCAAAAGCCCGTGTATATATACAACGACAACCTGGTATATTTACAACGACATCTGGTCGTGGCTGGAGTCAGATTTTTTGCAAGTGAAAAGATCAGAATTGGGCCATTAAGTAAAAAGTAAAAATCATTTATGAGTTAGCAAGGACAGCAGATTTAGGTCACATTTGCCTGCAGTAAAATAAAATAGCCGATTACATACAAAAAAATCTGTTAATACATGATAGTGTTTACAGCATGAAACCAAGAATAGGCTCTAAGAAGTCTGTTAAAATGTAAACGCAAAGCAACTCGGAGCAGAAACATAGTTTACTTTTTGTAGTCTTTTTTTTTATTCTTTTTTTGTCATAATGTACAGTACTAGATTTCAAAGAAATCACTGCCGGTTAAAGTTCCCTCCCTTGAAGAAAAACATATAAACTTCACATCCTTTAAATAGTAGGGATATCTCATCACTTTGTTTTAAAGCTCAAATCAAACTTTATAAAGTTGTGCAAAACATTAACAGTAATATTTAACTGTCTCACACAGAAATTTGAATCCAGCCAATTCAAAGATAATGAACATCGCTGGGCCTTAAGGTACACTTTGTTACAGGTTTTGATTCTCTGTATTTTATCTTTGATCTTCTCATAATAATACTCACATTAGGGCAGTGTTGGCCTACTGGGTTAGAGCAGTATGCTCTGAGAAGTTTGCAAGTACCCGGTTCAATCCCCAAAGCCCCACATTGCTCCCTGGGCGCTGCACAGTGGCAGCCCACTGCTGCCCAAGTGTGAAATTAATAAAATTCAATTCATATTAGTATGCAAGGTGTATCAAACATTGCTTAGATAAATGTTGTTTCTTTCAGTCTGTATTGAGGCATTCTTCACTTTGGTTTGTTTGTACAAAAATGTATAAAAGTCGAACCTGATTCAAAGTAATGGGCCTTATGTCTATGAACCAAAGGTAGTTATTGTGACACTAAAGCCAGATATCTTAACACTTCATATATTCAGACTGTTAGTCAGCACAGTGAAAGTTTGAACTTTTAGCCTCCTACTTGTAATTTAAAGCCTGAAGGTGAGGATGAATGGGAGATCGACTATATACTGTATAAATACACACTCTCTTACAAGAAAAGCAATATTAACTGGATGCGATACAAAATGTTATGAGCTCATATTTACGCTTTCATTAATGTAACAATAATCATACAACAGTGTCACTTCAAACCAACACCCAACAGTAGACACTGACAGCAAAAATAAGTCAAGTGGGTTAATTGGGAATCAAGGGGCTTATGTCTTCACATGTACTGTGTATTCTCTGGCATAAAACTGACAGTCAGAGCTGAAAGAGGTTGTTAGAGAATCTTTTGGAAACAGCAATTGTTGAGCTATAGGGACATATTTAGGTTCGGCTGCTTTTAAAGAGATTTAAAGGAAGTGATCTTCCAGGAGCAGCGATACCCTGTATCTCCCTGGGCTTTATCATGATCTATGGGAGCATTTCAGATGCTGTAATATTTGAAAAACACAAAAGTAACAGGCTAAAGACTGAAATGCTCTGGGTCATTTAGTCAAAAACCATGTTATTCCTATTCTTACTATGTTTATGTATATACCATGTGTATGCATGTTAAATCTGAAATAAGGTTATCCAGTCTTGAATCAATAAATGTGCAACACACTCTTGTAGATTATTTCCGTTCTGATCCTTATTTTGGCATTTTGAAAAATTATGATCACTGATCAAACCAAAATATCTTCTCAAATATCTCTAATTTATGTTTTCTTTGCAGATATTTCTATCATCTTTGGGCTGATATAAAAATGATATATATAATAGTTTTACTCAGATGTCTTCCAGTAGAATAAGCAGTCTACTGAAGATTGCTTAAAATCATTGGTGGTCATGGTAGGTAAAAATAAAGAAAGAAATTCTATTGTAGCTTAGCCACTGGAGTAGAGCTGCTCTATACTGCCAGAACTGTGCTCTGTAATCTTGTTCTTTCTTTACAGCACAGTACTGTAGGCTTTCAGTCATTTTTAATGTGTAGAAATCTCTTCATGAGTTGTTGCAAAACATTATTCCAATTAATGTTCACTAAAAGTGCTTTTTAATTGTAAGAACATAAATGCGGTAACTCCTAAAGACACATTTAAAGTATTATAAGGATGTTGAATAACCCAAATTATAGAATTTGGAAAAAAAGGAATTGTATTTGTGATATTTGTGAGGTATTTTTCACAATAAACATCTTTAAATAGATATTTGCTTTAAGCCACACCATTAAATACGGCTTCTCCATTACATGAACAGAAATGGGGGAGTGGCTGAGAAATTTGCAATAAATTCCTCAAAGCATTACCAGCTCTGTCTGGGTGTGATGGAATCTCAGCTAAGGTTCAGGCCTAGTTACATCATACCAGCTCTATGTGGCTGATGATACTGCTTCTGTCATATCATACAGATGGATTAGTAATCAATGTTTTCTATCTAAGGAAACCCAGCTATTTGTATCGAGTCATTAATTTCTCAGCATTTGCTCCTCCTGGATGAACATGTGGTGGCAGCAGTAGATATTTGCTCGCATAATGTTGATAACTCTACAGCAATCCCTCATACTATACCAAGCATGCCTGCAGTGACAGTAAGAAAACTCACATTTTAATCCTCACACTGCAGTCCATTATCTTATGCTTCATTAATGTATCAAATTTCCTGAAAAAATAACTATAAAACTATAATAAAGAAAGTAATTTTTTTGCCAAAAACTCAGGAATTCATTGATAAATTCAACAAATTTTCCAGAAAAAGGGTAAAATATTGGAAAAATAATTTATTTGCACAAAACAAAATGAGAAATTTCGGTGATTAAACAAGAAAAATAAGCTGAGCAATTTCCTTATGTAAAGTAACAAAGTTGCCAAAAAAGACTAATTTCACAGAAACAGAGGTTTGCTGAGATTTTGAATAAGATGTTTTGACAAAAATAAAAGAAATATTTTATAATCAATTGCATATATGGAGTGTGCCTCTGGATATTTCCTTTTTCTGCATTGTAGTATAAAATGCTGTGCAGTAATACATGGTCTGAGTAGTAGTTTTTTAGGCGGTGAAATGCAATGTTATGATGTGACCGGGAATAATGTTGTGACGGAATAAATGTGTTTAAATCTTACATTCTAATGAAAGCCAGCTCCTGATGGTTAGTCTAGCCATAATCTACTGCATAAGAATGCAAATTTAGCTACTTAAAATAGCGAGTGCTTATTGTTATAAAGTTTTTGCAGTAAACATTACTAGTTTGTTTTTTCTCAGTGTGCTATAGGGAGCTTCTACTACATGTATTTAGCATGCCTTCTTCATAAGTGTCAACGTCTTTGACCAGATTAACCTGAGACTGTGAGAAAGAAGCTTTAGCATTTCTGCACAATGCTGCAATAATTAATATGTTAGGAGTAATATGTTCCTCTTTAATTAAACCATGGTTTGTTGTATTATTTTTTCTGTTGAGAGCAATTTTTTTTTTCATCTTTTTACAATTAAGCTCCAAAACATAGAAACACAAATGTTCAGAACTGAGAGAGTTTGAAATGACAAAAGAACAATTTGTGGCTACAATAGAACCTGTAATCTAAATAGATTATACAAGGATAACGGCATATTTAGAATAAATGACAGGATGTTTTTTATCCTCCTGTAGCATTTACAGAAACCTTCATGGGTAATAAATAAGTCCTGAGCTATAATTATGGAAATGAACAGAATGGTGCGGACTACTTTCATGTTACTTTACATCACTATAAAACAAGTGAAGTTAGATTTGATTAAAAAAAAGTTCTAATATTCCAATATTGACAATTGGGACAATTAAAATGATATTAAATGATGTAAATATTCTTTGCATTTTAGTGGATTTAATGTAATCCACCACCCTAAAAACAAACACCTTAATCAGGATAGTACTTTTGACACATAGACCTCTCTACATACAAAACAAAACTGTTGTATTAATCAATCAACCAATAGTAATATGTAAAACAACAGTGGTATAAATTGTACAGTCTCTTTCAGTTCATTCTCAATTGCTCTGCAAACATCTGAAACAGACACAGTATGCTGAGACCCACCACACATCCAGGCCGCCACATCATCCGGATCTACCTCTACCCATTGCCTTCTGCCCTCCAAATCCTCTCACCAGCCAATAGCATTTAAATCTCCTTCATAAGCCGCTTCATCGGGTTCAAGTTCCTGCCTTCAACCAGCTACAACCCACCTATGACCCCTTCAACTACTCAATTCAGCTCACTACCTCCTTTACCTTGGAGTCCAGCACCAGTGTCGAGGCCACAGGATGAGAACATCTTCACTGTCCTAAATCTAACCAATCTATCATATCATTGCTCAGCTCTACATCTTCTGTTGAGGAGTCTAAGTGCCAAAATTCTTTTCCATAATTTCATGTCAATAAACTCTCTAATTGCCTCCTTGTGAGTCTCTCCAGGCTGAAATATATGTTAATTTATTTTCTCTGCCAAATCAGTTCAGGTTTAGTTTTCATTGCTACGTTGGCTGTTGTTGACAGAGCTTGTTTTTTTATCCAATATCCAATATAGTTACTAATCCTCTTTCATATCCCTCCTGGTTTTTCTTACCTAACATTTCATTGCTGGGCTCCTGCTTCAACAATAGCAAAGATAAATACTCTAAGGGTTAGTCAGCTAAATGGGATTGCATTACATGTCCCCCCCACTACTGACCACCTAAACTTGCATCATCAACATGATGCAGTGAAAGAAAATCAGCAGGTCATTTGTCCTCTTATTCTGTGAAATGATACTGTCATTCTGTCTAAAAAATATTGTTTTAAACAACCCATTATAAGAAATGGAAACACTTTTTCTTAAATACACAGTCGAAATATATACAATAACACAGAAACAGCACATGTACTATTATGCACCCTATGAAACTGAATACTTGACCAAAGGGACCGTAACAAAAAATATTGTGATGCAGCTTTCTCATTTTTCCCCAGTGCTTTTTGGTTCAAGTATAATTATTTTGTGTAAACCTCAACTGTGTTGGGATCCGGAGGCTTGCCCTCCAGAGGGCGCCAAGGATCCCTTCCTGGGGTTTGTTTTTCTTTTGGTTTCTGGGTTCTGTCTACCTTTCCTCCACCAGAGGGCGCACTGGATCTCCTGAGGCTGGAGCTGACTTCACCAGCTGTTCTTCATCTGCTCATCAGGAGACCAGCATTTAAGTGGGCTGAGGACCACACTCCAGTGCCAGAGTGTTAGTCAGTCACGGTACAGCAAACCCTGAGCCAACCTGCCTGTCTTGTCTCCAGACTACTAGACCTGAACCCGAACCTGATCCTTCTGTCTTCTCTGCTTCCCAGGTTGAATCTGCCAGAAACCAGAAACCCCCTGAAGAGTTTCTCTGTTGGAAATCTGTCTGTCGGATCTCAGAAGAACCCTGGAGAACCAAACCTGCCAAAGATCTGCTAGCCTGCTCCCTGAAGAATCGGGAAGAGAAACTCAAACCTGGTGATCTGCAAGCTCTGAACCAAACTCGCACTCCACCAAGCCCTCAGCCTGCCGCCAGCCTGTGAGCCCCCCTGGTTCCCCTTTCTGCCTGCTCAGCTCAAAACCTCTGAACAGAGAACCCAGTCGAGACCAGCCCCTGGACCTGATTACCCCCCCTGATCTGTTTATTCTCATTATCCAATAAACCTTTGAACTTTTCCCCCAATTTTCAAGTGTGTGTTCTGCTTGTGGGCTAGAAACCCGATACCCATCATGACAAACTGCATTTTATGATTGATGAAAACGTGATCTCCCAGCAAATTGAGCATATGCAGGCAGACACATTAGGTAAATTTAAACAATTCATAGATGGAATACAAAATTTATTTATTTTTTTATTGGGCAATTTCTGAGGGTTACTTTCAACCATAATCAGAGCAAATAGGGTCACAAACATCCAAAAACCTCCTTTTTTTTATTAAAAAGCAGACTCAAGTACACAATTTACCAACCGGGCTACATGCAATACAAAAAGGGTTTTCAACCATTTCCTAAAAAAAGAAACAGGAAAAATGCCCCGGACGGTTTTAGTTATATTGATAAGTGTCCTTCCCCTCCTGAAAGCAGAGGCATCCTTATATATGCACAGATATTACAAGAGATGCTTCCTGTTCTCAGCCGTCAGTACCTACAACGCCTCTATGAATTAACCTGCTTAATATAAGATTCAATTAATAAAATTTCCTTTTAGGATTAATAAAGAAATTTTGAATAAAGTTTCTTTATATTCAACTATATTAAAACAAAATCTCTCTCGCTATCATTGTTGTAGACCACAGGTACAGTATATTGTTACATCATTTAGAGATGTCAAACAACAAGGCTGAATTAAGCTCAATATGAGTAAGGATTAGCTTAAAACTAAGTGGAGATGGATCTGGTTTATTTTCCTCATTCTATAATAACCTGCTGCTGCCAGGAAGACTCCTGTATTGCACCTGGATAAAAACAGTGGGGAACCTGGCCCTACTATTATCACTGAGTTTTACGTGGGGTAGGGGGAACCTCATGCAGGTGGAGAAAATGTGAGTCTTTTATAAGTTTATTTAACCTAATGATGAGCTTATATCTTCAGAAATAGCTTAGACCGCAAACCGTTAGATCTCCAACTCTCCCTCCCGTACGCCACCAAGCTCTGTTCTAAATGCTTGTGGAAGTTCATAGCAGAAAGTAACAAAATTACAGCTCCTATAGTTCTGACTGGGATACTCATCTATTCCAATGTGTAATTGAAATTAAGGGAAAATAATGGAGATAATATCTAAAAAACTAAAAGGTAGAAGTTGAAGCCTTAGGACACCTCCCCTCCTGATTTTCATAATGAGTCAGAAATGCATGTAGAAATGAATGAATGACTAAATGAATGAACGCATGAAACACTAAAATAATGAATTATTTAATACACAAGTGAAAGGTATAATGGAGGTATAATGGATTTTCCGCAAATAAAAAACAAAAACAAAACTTTTTTATGATAAAGTTTTGAAGGATGAAATAGTTAATTTAATTGCCTAAATTCCTCTTAATTAGTTTAATACAACTGGGTATGGTATTTACTTTTTAATACAGTGTCACAACTGTAGTAACTATGTCTGGGAGTTTAGCCCAGGCATAGTTTAGCCCAGACATTGTGCACGCTCTGTTTATTAAAAGTTGCTGTTTACTTTCCAAAAGAAGATTTAAATTTTTTCCACTATGTCAGACTCACCACGATAAGTGAAAATGGGGGCAAGCACGAAGGAAGGCCTTATGTAAACATATCAGCAGAATGGTCTACAATTAGGAGGACCACTTATTTTGATGATCCACCCAGAAAAAGAACATCCTTCACTATACTTTTAATAAATCAATAAGAACAAAGATAGCATCCAATCAATCATACAAATCGAGATATTAATTTCTTATGGGAGAATTATCCTGCCATAATGCAAGAGCACATAATTTCAATTTGAGAAAAGAATTTCATCTTCTTGCACTCAAAACTTATAATGCTCACACTCAAAACATGCGCTCTCTCTCAAATATTTTCTCTTCTCTCTCATATCTTTATTTCTTCTCTCAGATTTAATGCTTCTTGCACAGATATTTTCTCCTCTTGCTTGCCTCCTTCTCTTCGCGCACAAACCGTGCTCTGCTCGAGTCTTAGTTACGCTCGCAAACCCGTAGGCTCTGCTTGCGGATTTTTTTTTGCTCTCTCTGATTGGATCAGATCGTCGCCTAGCAACCTTTCCAGCCAATAGAACAACAGCCTCGGAAAGAGCTTTCTAACTCATTCTAATGGATGCTGTCAGCACATACTGTAGGGTTTGAACAGAAAACAAACTATTTTCTTTTAAACATAACTTTGAAAATATTAGTGGAAAAAGCAATCCAAAAAACTATGAAAAGAAAATTTTCCATCGCATAGGGCTTAACTCCGAGACAGAGTTAGTATTGCTGTGATACTGTATGAAAAAGTAAATAATATAGACAGATGCATTAAACTAATTAAGATTAATAAAGGCAATTAAATGAACAATTTTTTCCTTCAAGACTTTTTTATAAAGACTTTGAAATTATTTAGTCCATTTTACAATAAGTTGATAAATGAACGTAGGTGGGATGCTACTAAAACTCACTGCAAATACACTGAAACATCCAGCATTGCATAATGGAGCCATTTATAAAACTGGAAAACTGCCTTTACATTTTACACAAGAGCACATTTTTAAAAAGTTAAACCTATTCAGCATCCATTAGGGAAGGGAGGCACTTTAGATGCATTATTAACCCCATCTTACCCCACAAGCTTTTACTGTATAAGGAAAGAGAAGAGAAAAAACATGCATCTGTCAAGTTGGTGTGCAAACAGTGAAATGATTTCGGGCTACAGTTTCAGCTTAAGGCACAGGTGTATGCAGATGAAGTGCACGGCACTCAGCAAGGCAGAGTTACCAAAATCAAGGTTTTATTTTCAAATTACTGTATAGTAAGATCACGATATTCGGTTGAAGCATAGAGTCAAGTGTGTATGGGGAAAAAAACACTCTTCATTATTATAGTTTTGCATCTGTAAGCACTGGATGGGCTGGAGGTGAAATTCAGCTGGGGAGCTTGATTTGGAGTCCTTTTTTTCCTGATTGCACAACAGATGCAAGTTGCATGGTAATTTAAACACAAATGCTTAATTTGCATTGTAAAAATACTTTTTTCAACAGTTAAAACTATGTGTGTGTTGAACTAGGCATATTTAATTGTAGAAATAAATACTGCAAATCATTTTCTAAAAGTTTAAGTAATTTATTTTTTCCAAAATCAGCTAAATCTGGTTGCACTGGTGTGAGATTTATGAAGAGTTTTAGCAGATTTAAAGCCTTTTGCTGCAAAAGTCAGCAGTGATTTATTAATCCAGTATAATGAGCAATAATTATTGTTCTTTGCTCTAATGCTCTATTAGAATGAGCCCCCAGAAGCACAATTTAGTGCTTTTTCCAGATTGTCTTTGTGTATCACTAGTATATTTCCTGCAAATGCAGATGGAGTCAGGATTGGCAATGAGGCAGCGACAGAAGCCTAAAATACATGCTGAAGAGCATCTAAAACTAGTGGAAGTGGAGGACCTACATTCACTCAGCAATGATAATCCACCTGTTTCGGTTGTGGACTGAGTATCCTCATATATCCATACTGTATATCAGAAATACTTTAATAATCCCAGAGGAA
This sequence comes from Cyprinodon tularosa, assembly GCF_016077235.1. Lineage (NCBI taxonomy): Eukaryota > Metazoa > Chordata > Actinopteri > Cyprinodontiformes > Cyprinodontidae > Cyprinodon > Cyprinodon tularosa. The sequence continues at coordinate 27,565 of NW_024038380.1, read as the reverse complement.
AATTACTTTGTTTACACAGTTCAGATATAACCATGCAAAACAATTAGCTTTCACAAAAAAAAAATCAGAATTAAGCATTGAGCCCTTCAGTGTGAACGTAACCTTTGCAGGGTGAACGACTTGTCTCCTAGTACATGGGTTAAACTATTGGATTGGTTAAGCTCTGTGATTGGATGCCCTCTGGAATCAGTGCAGGAGGTGGGGAAAAAAGGATCCTAACTCAATTAACATCTCTGTTGGACAATGTCTCCCAACCCATGCATGAAGCTGTTGCAGAACTGGAGAGCTCCTTCTGTGACAGACTGCTGCACCCTAAATGCACCAGAGAGCATTATCACAGATCCTTCCTACCAGCAGCTGTAAGACTTTATAACCACCACTCTTCCGAACAACCTCAAAAAGTTGTTACATCCATGCTGATTATGCACAGTTTCTACCTTAGTCAGTAAAATAACCTGCTGCTGTCATTTTGCACATCTAGGATGTTGCTGCTACTTTCAAATATCTATAAAAATGTCCATAGCTGTATATTGGTTATTTATGTTCCAAGTGCACAGTTTTCTATTGTTAAAACACTTTACAGTACAGTATTTTATTGTTTATCTTTTAAATCTTCACTATTATGTTATTCTTATACACTTTTCCAAGGTCCACACTTGTGTGGCCATTTTTTTCTATAATCTTGTTGCTGCTGTAAACACCAGAATTTTTTTCATTGTGGGACAATAAAGTGATTTTGTATTCTATTCTATTCTATTCTATTCTATTCTGTCACAGTTTTGTTTCTGTTATGTTTTCTTTTGAGTCCTCAGTTTTACTTTGCTCCATGTTTTCTGGTTTTAGTGGTTTAATTCTTATGTTGTTGTGTTTTCTGGTTATTTTCAGTTTTCAGGTTTTTATTTGTTGCCATCTGCTGCCCTATTTTGTTCTCCTCTTTCCCTAGCTCCTTTCCTGTTCTGCTCTGTCCACACCTGCTCCCAATCTCCTCGTTAGTCCTCTCTTTGTTTCAGTCTCCCATAAATACACTCTCTGTTCAGTTCCTCAGTGCTGGTTCCTCGTCTAACTTCCACCAACTCCGTCTCTCTGAGTCTTCCTCGTCGTGATTGTTTTTCCCCTGATTTTTCCATGATTTCTGGTTTGTTTGACTTTTTTTCACGTTTGATTTTTTGGGTTCCTGCCTCAGTTGTTTGTTATCACTTCATTAAATCCACAAGAAACTCCCCTCTGCCTCTGCATTTGGGTCCTCACACCACAATCAAATCCTGACATATTCTATTCTATTCTATTCTATTCTATTCTATTCTATTCTATTCTATTCTATTCTATTCTATTCTATTTAGCTTTGGGTCAGCAGCAGGTGGTAAACTGGGAATGCATTACACTTTTAGTTTACTCTTAAGGTGTAATGCTAAAGTATACTTCTCTTTATCTGAATCTGGAACAATCAAATGAGCGATCTCTAAAAGCTGTGCTTGTGTCCTACTCCCATATGCAGGGGTCCCCAATGCAGGGTATCACTTTCTACCTGACTTGGAAAAGTTTTATCTCTTGTAGCCTTCTCTGATGCAACCAGGATTCCAACCTAAGTCTCCTGCTTTAAACTTATAGACTTTAACCACTGCACTACAGGGGATAATCACACTACATTGAAGAATAATTACCAAACACCCTATAGAACAATTATGGAAAACCTTGGAGCACCATTGATTGTCTAAAGTGTGTATAAATCTGACCTACAAACCACATTTACGGCCACCATATTTTAGCTAGTACATCTGCACTACTTAGTGGTCCTGTGGAGGTTGAAATTAGATGTGTGGCTGACATCAGAAAAAAGGCTGTCAGGAAACTAAAGTTAGACGTCCAGCAGCGAGCTGAAACCGGACGTTATATACAGTAGACCTGCTTTGCACAGTGGGCTATTAAGGAAGAAAAACTAAACCTTTGAAATACAAAACTTGTCTTGAAATAAATTGCTTTTCAGCTTAAATCTTAAATTAAAATCCTGGGTCTCAAGAGTTTGATATAAATTTGTGAAATACCGATTGCCAACCTGATGATGCATTGTACCATGCACATGGTGCCCATTGTTTGGTACTATTTTGGGCTTGCTGCTCCACTTTATTGCATCTTCTTCTTCTTTTCCTAATCATTCTTATCTTTCCATATCGTTCTCTTCTTCCTTCACCTATTAACCATTCTCAATGATAAAAATAGTTGTTCTGATCTTAGGTTCTTCCACCATGGATAGTTTGATTAATTTTGCAGACTCGGCTGCTTCAGGGAGCAGGAGAATGGTGGCATAGTGGTTAGGGCATAGAGCTTCAAATCCTGAGGTTGTGAGTTTGAAATCCACTTCCACAGAATGTCCCTCTGGGTCTCAGATCAAGACCCTTAACCCCCGATATCTCCCTGGTTGCCCCACGATGGCAGCCCACTGCTCCCCAAGGGGATGGGTTAAATGCAGAGGTTATTTTTTATTTATTTGTCCTGCACACAAACTTTCTCTACTCCATCTATTTCTTTTTTTCTTCTAAGTATCTTGACCTTTGTGACACACTCTCATAATCTTTTTAATTGGGAGGGGCTACTCCTGTCACCTCAACATGATAAATATCAGACTGGCCCAGTCTGACATCTTACAGCATATGCTATCCGTGATGCAACCATGGGGAGGACTTAAATGAGTAATATGAAATTAATCAGGCTACTTTTCGTTTCAGCCTGCAACAGAAAGGCCGTTAAGAGATCCTCAGGAACCTATCTACGGGCAGAAAGCCCGCAACTTCAAGTGAACCAAACAGGATGATGGGAAGTTTTATAGAGTAAAAATAAATAACATATACAGGTGCTGGTCATAAAATTAGAATATCATGAAAAAGTAGATTGATTTCAGTAATTCCATTTAAAAAGTGAAACTTGTATATTATATTCATACATTACATACAAACTCATATATTTCAGATGTTTATTTTGTTTAATTTTGATGATTACAAATGACAACAAATGAAAATCTCAAATTCATCATATCAGAAAATTAGAATATTACTGAAGACCAATAAAAACAAAGGATTTATAGAAATGTTGGCCAACTGAAAAGTATGAACATGAAAAGTATGAGCATGTACAGCACTCAGTATTTAGTTGGGCCTCGTTTGGCCTGTATTACTGCAGCAATGCGGCGTGGCATGGAGTCGATCAGTCTGTGGCACTGCTCAGGTGTTATGATAGCCCAGGTTGCTCTAATAGTGGCTTTTAGCTCTTCTGAATTGTTGGGTCTGGTGTATTGCATCTTCTTCTTCACAATACCCCATAGATTTTCTATGGGGTTAAGGTCAGGAGAGTTTGCTGGCCAATTAAGAACAGGGATACCATGGTCCTTCAACCAGGTACTGGTAGCTTTGGCACTGTGTGCAGGTGCCAAGTCCTGTTGGAAAATGAAATCTGCATCTCCAAAAAGTTGGTCAGCTGCAGGAAGCATGAAGTGCTCTAAAACTTCCTGGTATGTGGCTGCGTTGACCCTGGACCTCAGAAAACACAATGGACCAACACCAGCAGATGACATGGCACCCCAAACCATCACTGACTGTGGAAACTTTACACTGGACTTCAAGCAACGTGGATGAAGTGCCTCTCTTCTTTTCCTCCAGACTCTGGGACCTTGATTTCCAAAGGAAATGCAAAATTTACTTTCATCAGAGAACATGACTTTGGACCACTCACCAGCAGTCCAGTCCTGTTTCTCTTTAGACGCTTCTGACGCTGTCTGTGGTTCAAGAGTGGCTTGACACAAGGAATGCGACAGCAGAAACCCATGTCTTTCATACGTCTGTGTGTGGTGGTTCTTGAAGCACTCACTCCAGCTGCAGTCCACTCTTTGTGAATCTCCCCCACATTTTTGAAGGGGTTTTGTTTCACAATCCTCTCCAGGGTGCGGTTATCTCTCTTGCTTGTACACTTTTTTCGACCACATCTTTTCCTTCCCTTCGCCTCTCTATTAATGTGCTTGGACACTGAGCTCTGTGAACAGCCAGCCTCTTTAGCGATGACCTTTTGTGTCTTGCCCTCCTTGTGCAAGGTGTCGATGGTCGTCTTTTGGACAACTGTCAAGTCAGCAGTCTTCCCCATGATTGTGTAGCCTATAGAACTAGACTGAAAGACCATTTAAAGGCTTTTGCAGGTGGTTTGAGTTAATTAGCTGATTAGAGTGTGGCACCAGGGGCCATCAATTTTGAACCTTTTCACAATATTCTAATTTTCTGATATGATGAATTTGAGATTTTCATTTGTTGTCATTTGTAATCATCAAAATTAAACAAAATAAACATCTGAAATATATGAGTTTGTATGTAATGTATGAATATAATATACAAGTTTCACTTTTTAAATGGAATTACTGAAATCAATCTACTTTTTCATGATATTCTAATTTTATGACCAGCACCTGTAAAAATACAAAACTAGGTTATTGCCATCATAGACAGCACTAAAGGCCTAAAATAACAACCCCACAGGTGACAAGCATTGATGGGTTAGTCAAATGATGTACTAACACTGTGCATGGGTAGTATAAGAGAAGTGCTTCACAAAAGAATTATGTTTAAAAAAGTTAGTGGGAAATGTAAAACTAACAAACTGAAGCTGTTGTCTGGAAATCCTCAATGTCTAAAGAAAGCTAACAAGACCAAAACAGTAAACCAGGATACTGTAAAAGTTAACCAGTTTTCCCTTTTTTTTAAATCCAATTGATTAATATCAATAGTGCAATCCACCTGTAATGAATCTGTTAATTGTGGGTGTAGAAATGCACCCTAATACAGCTTTAACCCTATTGCTGACACTTTTAATGTCATCTCTGGAGAGCAAATGGTTTAATGCTCAGATTGTTGGAAGCTCTTACTTGTGGTTTCTGTCAATAAGTTAAGATTAGAAGCTAGAGTAAATAACCATTTAGGTACAATGGTTAATATCATACAGTAAGTTCTGAATTAGGTAAGTCAATTTAATGCACCGTCCTCTTCAGTTACAAGTACTGGATTTATGTTACAGGCCTAAAACAGCTTACATTATTTGCTTGAATTGATGGATGACAATAACTAGAACATGTAAATTAACAGACTTCAGTGCTTTGTGCAGCAATGATGATCTCTGTTTTACTGTGTTGATATTAAAAAATGATTTTGAGCAATAGCTTCATAGTTGATTGATTGATTGATTGACTTTATTGATCACAGTGGAGAAATTTACTCGTTACGGCAACTCAAACAGTGAAAAAAGAAGAGAATGTCCCAAAGGAAGAAAAAGGAGCATGGGATATACAGTTGACAGTATATGTATACAGTACGTCCACAAATGACATTTTTCTTTTAATAGTAGGATTATTATACTGGATTATTGCACAGGATTATTGCACAGGTTGTTTACATAGGTATTTATGTTGTTATACCATCCCAATTAGTGTGAAATGCTTCAATTGTAATCATATTGGCTGATCAAATATGAAAACTTTTTGAGTTTTCTTTCTTCTCCACTAGATAGTGTCAGGAGGTATGTTGGTTGGACTCATTCCCCCAGGGATGCAACTCCTCTCTTCACAAAAAAAAACAACACCTCATGCACATATATGAAACATCATTTCATGCAATAACCTTCTGTGTCTCTACACAGCTCCTGATGAAGGTTATCTTCCAAACCTGTACCTTGACACCCGGAGCTCATCGCAGAACAGATTCAACATTTTGTCAATAAATATTTTAAAACTTTCTCTGTGTCCTTTGAGTAATCTGCATGTTGTTCAGACACCTGGGAAAAAAAAAACATGATAGAAACAGGTGAAAATGAAAAGGTGTCCCTAAACTAAAAGTCATGTAGGGAATAACTGTTATTTAGGGATTATGGTTTAAGCTTGTTTCCAAATTAAACACTGCATGAAAAGTGAGATTTTCGTCCCCGTAAACCCCCGTAAACTCCCGCAGATCTGCCTGATTTTCGTCAGTTTCCGACAATTTGCAACCCGTGCTTGTCCGCGTTTGTCGTGCCACAAATTGTCGAAAACGTACCGTGACGTATGTGGAGAGCGATCAGCTGTACTAATGGCCCTAATTAGCATATGAATGCAGCAAACCCGCGCGGCTGGCCAGGTCTGGCTTGAATAACCTACTCAGTATTGGCTGAAACCACTATTCTCAAACAAGTGAAATCGCTCGTGATTGGCAGCAAAACCACACGTGGCCACGCCAGGCTTTAATTTTCTTACTGAGTATTGGACGGAACCACTTCTTTTTAAACAAGTAAAGTCGCTCGTGATTGGTTGGCATATATATATATATTTACATATATATATTTATTCATATATATATATATATTTATTCATTCATATATTTATTCATTCATATGGTGTGTATTTATGTTATCCTACACTACTACACAATTATTAGGCTACCATCAAGGACATGAATGAATTTATACAGGAAATGAACATTTGCAGGAAGCTGTTTATGCAAAGAAAGAGCTTTATTAAAACACACACAACTATATACAACGCGTATCCAAACACATGCGTTTCTAAAAATTAAAAGTCCGTGAACGGTCCGTTTGCTTCCTCGGGGTTGGAGGTAACTGGCAGCATTCCCTCCGAGGCAGGTCCGATGTGCAGACGCCTACTGTGCGTGGCCCTGTACTTCGGCATCGCTTCTAACCGGGACTGCAGCTTAACACAGAGTTCAGTGAGATCCGGCCTACGAAATGGCGGCGACCGTACAATCCATCCAGAGACACCGCCGAGGAAGGCGGACTTCCAGAGTTCCACTTCCTCATCTGTTAGCACACTCTGCCTCGCTTTCAGCAGCTGAAAAAAAAAAACAATGCATCAGAGCACTGCGTATGGACACAACACATCTATTAATGCACCTGAAAAATAGTCACCAAATAAAGTCTTACCCTCTTTCTTCTGGCCCGACTCCGAGCAGATTACCTCCGCACGCAGCGTGTTGGCTGGCAGCCTATATCTGAAGCTCCTGCGTACCGTCTGAAAATACGTCTTACAGGCAGCTGGAAAACAATTAAATGAGAGTGGTATAAATAAAAAATCAAACGCAAGTCACAGTAACAAGGAAGGAGAAAACATTAAAACAAGTCACTTACACACAATGTCGTCTTTATCAACATCGTGCAAATCTGGACTTGCTAATTATGGCTCCGAGCAAATAGGAGGTCACTGCCTCATTGTGAGGCGACAGTAGTCTGTGAAAACAAAATGTAAAAGCTATGATCGGTATCTATCCGTATCCATTGCCTTTTACCGCAGAATGAAAGCATATTCTTTAAATCTTACCCTTGCTCCGGTTCATAGCGCCTGCAATTAGTCTCCGAGTTGTTAAGACGGCATACTGCTTCCTGTAATCACAAAAAATACACTTTAATAAAGCTTGTTCTTGCAAGGCTAGGCTAGATAGGCTAATAGCTAGGCTGCTATTAGCCGGTAGCTTAGGCTAGGCTGCTTTTAGCTTAGCAGGCAGTAATCGAACATATATTTACCGCTAGCATCTCTTCTTTGAGTTCGTCTTGTTCGATGCAGAGTCGCCATCGCGTCCAAGAGGAGTTTTACCCCGAAATCCAGACGCTCCAGACCGCCTGCACAAAGCAAAGCAGCATCCTCCACTGTGGATCCAGACCCCGCCGCTCTAAGTGTCTTGGAGATCGTACAGAGCATGCGCGAGATGAACCAGAGTTTCCGCGGATCAATAAAAAATCATTCTTTTTTTTTTTTTTTTTAAATCAAGGCCTTAATTGGCACTAAAATTATTTAAATATGTTTATCGAAGTATTTATAATTCTTTAATAAAAAATGCTTATAAAAACAATTTCGTCAGATATATTATATCGCTCCAGGCGGAGAAAAAGCTAGAGGATATATATATACGTATATTTGTGTGTGTTTACATACATACAGGAGTCATGGAACTCTGCTTACAGCTCCTTCATATTTCATGTACACTAATAACTTGTGTACATGATTCTTGTTGATGGTATTAAAATCATTTCTAATAGCATTTAAATAGCATTAAATTAGAGTCACTCATTCCTGTATGAACCCTGTGAGCGCTTAATTTAATATGACATATTAAAAAAATCCCACCATCATCCAGCATATGTTCAGTTTCTGCCCAAATATATATATATATTTTTGTAGATTTTTGTAACGGGGATAAGGATAATTCAAAACTGCTTTTTTTTTAATGAACTTGTTCACTACTTCCAAACTCAGCATCTCTTTTCATTCCTGTAATAAGAAGTTTCTTTTGAATGGATTTCATTAAAGTTTAAGTCCCTCGGTATAAAATAAATATTTTGATGGAGATGAGAAATCTGCTTCCAGGTTGGTGAATAACCAATAGTTTGGATCCAATCATTTAAATAAACGGTGTTAGTTTTTTTTTTTTTATATATATATAAGAATTGTGCTATAATTTCTAGTCACCGATCTGTTGCTGCTATATTTTAATTTGACGAACCGGAATTTGTCGATGTTCTTTTTCCTGTTTGGTGCAATTGCAATTGCGGATCTTGACCTGGCCGGACCTTATGACCACAGTGTACCAATCTTCTGATGGCTACTTCCAACAGGATAATGCGCCATGTTATAAAGTGAATCATCTCAGACTCATTTCTTGAAACTTTTCCACTTAAGTAATTGTGAATTGAGCATATTGACAGACAACATTTTATTTTTTATCTTAAATGCAAATTTTTTTTTAAATAATTACTGCTCTAAATGTATTGCTCTGTCGGCTAAAGATCTGTTTTGGTCTCTATACTTTAATTAAATAAATCAATTCAAGCTAAAATGTGAGAGGCTATACTAAGCCTGATCTCTTTGTATCAGAGATTTTTTTCCTCAGAAAGATGTCACTTGGGGTAAAACCCCCCCTGCAACCTTGGTTTGCATTTGTATAGCTCACAGCATGTTCATTTACATGTTAAAGCCTCCCCTAGAATTCCATGGGGGGGAGGCATGGGGGGAACACTGCCTAAGAAAGCCCACGTCAATTTCTGACAATTTACGGGAGTTTTCGACGAAGCCTGCAAATTGCCGTAAACTGCCGCTAACCTGAAGTTCCACGACAATCTACAGTGCCGTATATTGACGAAAATCCCACTTTTCATGCAGTGAAAGTCAGATTCATGCAGCCCCAAAAGCCTAAAAATGTTGCATAAAAACAGAACTCTGAGGGAGCAACACTATGAAAGGTTTGGTCAGAGAAAAACTAAATGAGAATTATACTCTCTGTCACAACCTGCACAGCATTATTATTACTGTTATTATTACATATTATAAAAGTTTCAACCTCAGAAGTCTTGGAATGCAATTAATAAGGAACAAGAAGGGCATGAATACAATCAAAATCCATTCGATTTTGAGTCAAACTAGATAATTTAGCCATTTAGAATAATCTCTCCCAATCATGAGATTTTTAATAATGGTTAATAGAATAAAGTGCAACTGTAAATTCTATTTAGCTTCTCAAAACGAATTAGGATAATCTATAAATAGTTTTTCTTTATTGGACAAGTTATGCTACAGTTTCTCTTTTACTAAGATTACATGTTGATTGTCCAATTGTATTTTTAGGTTTAAATAAAATATTCCATTAAAAAATGTGTATTTTGCAACTTCCATGCCTAAATGCATTTAATTGAGGAAGCGAAAAGACGATTCTTGGGTTAGAATATAAACCATCAGAGTACAGGGTACAATAATACACATGGGAATCTGTACCAGTCTTCCGACAACCAGAACATACTGGTGCAGAAGAGCATTGTGAGCAAAATAAGTTTTCTTTTTCTTTGAATCAATATTCTGTTCTGTGCTCAGCTGCACAAAATAATTCCTTTATTTTCCGTTTCCCCTGATTTGTTATCTGAAAAAAAAAGCATTTCTGCAAAGCCTTTTATTTTCTTTAAGATATTTATATATACATTTCTTTACAAGACATAAAATTTAAACAATTTTAACAATTTTAGCTTGACAAAGTTATCGTTGTTCAGATATTTTACATTAAATCTTTAGGTAAGTAAAACAATAGTTGCTCCTTCATGTTGATACCTGTTGTGTTGTGTTGCTATATTGAAGTAATCGAAATTAAGTAGCCTCAGTCTGGTTCAGCTTCAGTCCTTTCTTTTTATTCTCCGTCTCCTTCTCCTCCTCACTCACATACAGCAGTCTCACATATCCATGTACAGAGCTCCCCCTACTGTCCTTTTGGTGCAATAACAGAACATAACATTTCCCTTTTCCTGAAGCAATTACTTACATGTAACATTTGCAGTGCATAACTCACAGCAGAAACTAAGTTTGTAACATTATTAATTTAAATGTTAACCATGAGGATTATAGTATGAACATTTACCTTTTATATATATTTTTTGTTTATTTTACTTTAGTAGAACAGTAGTATATTTTTACTTGTCTTGCAGAACAATAAAACCAATCTGAACAGCAGTGATTCACATTCAGTTTCACTTTTCACTTTATCTTACAAAACCCGTCAACCATCTTGGTGCATTTCTGGGTCTCTGACTTCTTCGCGGTACAGCAGGAGATTCATTGCTGTTTCCCGGCAGTGCAAAGGTATCAAATACAGCGTCACTATTTTCTTCTGTACCAGCAATGATTTGTTTTGAGAAGTGTGCAAGTTTTGAAGCATTCCACTTGCGTCCGTCATTTAGTAAGAAAGTGTTTTGTCCAACTTTCTTCATGACAGTCCGTGGTTCTGTAAATCTGGAAGATCCTTTGGATACGTACCCTGGTCTGCGAATACGAACAGTGTCACCCACTTTTACTGTTGGTACTTTAGCTCTCATTTTCTTGTCTGAGTATTCCTTCATTTTATTTTGCTTTTGTTTCACCCTCTCTTGTATTTGAGCATGTGTGTTACTTTTCAGTTCTACTGGGAGTATGTTTAACTTGGTGCGCATTTTTCTGTTTCTCAGTAGCTCAAATGGGGTTACTCCAGTGGTTGCATGAGGCGTAGCTCGGTAGTTGTGCAGGAATTCTGTTACAGCTTCTTTCCATGGGCTGTGACTTCTTTCAGATGTTTGTAAACAGTCCTTAAGTACTCTGTTGAATCTTTCCACAGCACCATTTGCTTTAGGGTAGTACACACTGGACCTTAAGTGCTGTATCTCTCTCTCCTTTCAGAAAAGTACTAAATGCATGAGAAGTAAACTGACAACCATTATCCGAAACAAGGTACATCGGATTACCTTCCCTACTGAACACAGTGGCTAAAAACCGAATTATAACCTCTGTAGTGACAGTAGAAGCGAATGCAACCTCAGGCCATTTGCTGTAGTAATCTGTAAGTACAATAGCATAACGGCAGTCCCATGCAGCATTTTCAAATGGACCTGTAATATCTATTGCAACTTTTTCCCATGGTTTACTAGGGAATTCAACCGGAGTAAGTGGAGCAGGAGCAGTTACTGCCACCTTATCACTGTATTGGCAGTTAACACAGGAAGCAATAACAGAATGTACAAATTTGTCCAATTGTGGCCACCAGAAAAGTTCACGCAGTCTCTGCTTGGTACGGACAATGCCTTGATGTCCTTCATGTGCTAAATCAACAACTCTGGCACGAAGCGAAGCAGGAACAACTAGTCGATCTGTCAATCTCAACACCAGTGAACCATGAACTGACAACTCATGTCGAACCTGAAAATATGGAGCAAGGTTCTCTGGAAGACCGTTTTTGCATCGGGGCCAACCTTTTTCAATCTGGTTGCGCAGTAGGGACAGTTCTGGACAGGTTTCACTGGCAGAAGTGAACTCTGAAAGAGAAATGGCACACAATGACTCTTTAAAAACAGCTGCAATCATGTCAGGTTCCTCTGTTGTCTCGGGTTCCACAGTTAGTGGTAATCTGGACAGGCAGTCAGCAGTAACGTTTTGGTGTCCTGGGCGGTAAGTGACGTCATACGTGAAGCAGAGTAGTCGAGCGGACCATCTGGCAATCCTTAGTCCAGCACGGTCAGAACCTTTAGAGGTGAGTAACGTTGTAAGTGCTTGGTGATCTGTACGGAGAACAAAGTGACGACCCCATAGATATGTTCTCCACCTTTCCACAGCCCAAACACAGGCAAGAGCTTCTCGTTCGACAGTGGAGTACTTGCGCTCAGTAGAAGAAAGAGTCCTGGATGCAAAAGCGACAACTCTCTCACTTTGATCCGAATGCAATTGAGTTAACACTGCGCCCAGTCCATAATCTGAAGCATCAGTGGTAACATATGTTGGTAACTCAGGATCATACAGAGCTAAGGCAGGACTGTTGACTATCAGTTCTTTAAGTGTAGTGAAGCTAGATTGTGCTTCTGCTGTCCATTTGAAGCTTAAATTTGTGGAGTCTCTGAGCACCGCACGTAGTGGCTCACTAACAGTTGCAAAATCTGGAATGAACTTACTGTACCACGATGCAAGACCAAGGAAAGATCTCAGAGAAGATGTGTCGCGTGGAGCTGGTGCATGAATGACAGCAGTGACCCTATCCTGATCTGGTTGAAGGCCTTCTTTTGAAATAGTGTGACCCAGGTATTTTAGTGAAGGTTGATTGAATTTACATTTATGCATGTTTAGCTTAAGTCCTGCATCAGTCAAGGCTTGAAGCACTCTCCTTAGATTTTCATCATGTTCCCTTTGTGTAGAGCCATAACAGATGATGTCATCCAGGTAAGCTTGAACACCTGGCAAACCTTTCAGGATAATTGACATCATTTTCTGAAACGCTGATGGGGCAGAAGCTAAGCCAAATGGAACTCTACAGAAACGAAAAAGTCCATCATGAGTGATAAAAGCTGTAATATCACGACTTTCAGGATGCAGAGGCATTTGGTAGTAAGCAGATGCTAAGTCAATTGTGGAAAAAACAGTAGCCCCCCGTAGATTTGAGAACAGTTCATCCATGTGTGGTAATGGATGGCAATCAGCAACAATAACTTTATTTGGCTCCCTTAAATCAACACACATACGTGGCTTTCCCCCATCTCTTCTTTGCGTCACGACTATGGGAGAAACCCAAGGAGAAGCATCAATACGCTCTATAATGCCCTTATCCTGGAGATCTTTGAGCTCCTCTGAGACAGCTTGTCTCACAGAAAATGGGAGTCTCCTCAGTTTTTGACGCACTGGAACAGCATCTGGCTGTATATGTACTTTGTGTATGAAGTTTTTAGCATAGCCAACTTCCTGAACTGACACTTCTGGAACATGGTCTGATACAGTTTCTGGTGCAGCATTTTGAACCGTAGGGGTGGGTGGAGTACCAGCAGTAACAACTTTTCGCCCTTCCAGTCTCATTTGTAATGCCTGAAACAAATCCAAGCCAAGAAGAGCAGCGCCTGACTCAACGACAACGAGAGTACCCACAGCTGAATGATTATCATGGGAAATTACAGCTTTTAAGCACCCTTTTACAGAAATTTTCTCTTTTGCATAACTAACAAGAGCAAATGTAGGTTCCGTTAGCACACATTCTGAAAAGCAGGTGCGGTAAATGTCCTCCGGAATAATAGACACCGATGAGCCTGTATCCACAATCAGCTCAACCTCTTTGCATCGGCCATTAACGGTGACTTGCACAGTGCAGAGGATCTTGTCTCGTACTGCATTATTCATGTAAAGGACTGTGGGCTCATTAATGACGACTTCACGTACCTCCTTTTGAGCCGAACGACACACTCGTGAAAAATGTCCCATTTTTCCACACTTATTGCATGTCATTTTAGCAGCAGGGCATGAAGGTTTGTTAGCAAGGTGGTTGAAAGATCCACAGCAGAAGCAGGAACGGCTACCAGCAGCTTTAGCCATAGCAAGAGCAGGATCCGGCTGCTTCTTCCTCGTGTCCCAGCGGCGGCTTGGTTTCGGTTGTTTTTGTACGGCCCTCACTGGAGCAGAAGCAGCAGCAGTAGCATCCGAAAGGACGTTAGCATCCCTTAATCCACTTTCAATTTGCTGCGCCAATGTAATAGCTTTAGCAAGTGTTAAGTCTGGTTCCAGTAATAATCTGTCTCTTATGCGAATATTAGCAACACGTTCGATTAATTGATCACGTAGCATTTGTTCCTCCATGTTCCCAAAATCACATGTAGCAGCCAACTCCCGCAAAGAAGCTAAGAATTGGTTTACCGTCTCATCTGTTCTCTGTGCTCGCTGTCGAAACTTGTGACGTTCAGCAATAACGTTCACCTTCGGCACAAAATGTTCTTTTAGGGCAGCAATAGCAGTATCATACGTGTCTCCAGCATTCGGCAGGGTGTAGAAAAGCCTTTGGCCCTCCGTACCGAGGGCATGAAGCAGAACCGCACGCTTCCTGGCATCAGGCCAGCCATCCCCCGACGCAGCTATCACCAACATGTAGTTGTCGAACATTTTCTGCCATGTTGTAAATGGTATCGCCGGTTCCCCCGGGCATGGCATGAATGGAGCAGGTAAAGGCACAGAAATAGACATCCTCGTCGCCAATGTTGTATTGTGTTGCTATATTGAAGTAATCGAAATTAAGTAGCCTCAGTCTGGTTCAGCTTCAGTCCTTTCTTTTTATTCTCCGTCTCCTTCTCCTCCTCACTCACATACAGCAGTCTCACATATCCATGTACAGAGCTCCCCCTACTGTCCTTTTGGTGCAATAACAGAACATAACAATACCCCTTTTATGATATTATTGACTTTACTGTTATTTATAAATTGGACGAATCAATGAGTCATGATCCAATTAAAATTTTACCGCCCCTAATGGTAATTTTTAAGACACATCTGCTAAAAAAATGTACTTTACTTTATATTTAATTATTTAAATGTATTAAAACAACATTACTGTAAATGTCAAACTGGATTTTTTTCATGTGTTTTACAAGGTTACATATGCATTGGTTAAAACGTCAAAACCCTAAAAGATGCAAAGGTAAATCATCTGACAACCAAAATCTAATACTGTAATATGTCAGACTTGACAACTTGTCATCTTATTAACAACACTCTTTGGTGCAGGGTTGTCACTGAGGGAGGAATATGTAAAGTAAAGGAGCATGTAGCTATTTGAAAGAAAACTTGTATTTAGCATATTGAGACTTGTCTGAAGTTTGGTGGGGCTGTTAAACAGCAAGAGAGAGCTAGACTTTCAGCAAATTACAGGAAGGCTGAACAGAGTACAGCAAGCATGCTTTGATTTGTCTCTAAGCTTTTGCCCTCTGTCTGCAGTGGAGCAAACTGTATTTGGAAGTGTCGGCATCATCATGGAACCTTTACGTTTAAAGACAGATATTCTCCAGGGAATACATGACTTTTTTAAGAGCATATGGTGCAGCAATATGCAAGCTGTAACCATGTGGTGCTTAAGGTGTTTTTAAGTTACAGCTCTGTAGTTATTTTGTCATTATGTTCAAGCGAAAAACACTCCCTTTCAGTCAATTGCACTCTCAGAGAAGAGACATTGGTTCTGCTCCTAAATAAAAAATACATTTCAAGTGCTATTTTATTCCCTGCTCTTATATTAACCCTCTTGTATTCTTAAATCGTAAAGAGAAATTGGAATTGGCTAAAAGTAGAGTAGGCAGCATATGGTTATACACAGTTTGGGATTAAAAAAACTTCATTGAGTTCTTGGCTGGTTCATCTAATGCTGATTGTTTGGTACTCACTAAGAGGTACACATAACAATGAAAAAGAGAAGACGAGGATAAGTTAAGAAACAAATTTAGGAAAAGCTCTGAAAATGGAAGACTTACTAGAAAGGCAAAGTATGATTGTGGAGTGAGGGTTTGATTAAGGCAGGAGGACAAAAAATGAAGTGGACTATTTCCTGCTGGATTAATAAAGACCAATGTGACTTAGGAGCTTAAAGTATTGTTGCAAATCAGATGTTTGTTATGACTTATTTCAGCCCAATCACCATTTTGCATTCTGAGTCTTTTCCCAGTTTCAATGAGAGAGCAAGATGGGAAAAACAGAGATGCTTTATAAATATCTACTAAATATCTACATTTCTAAACAGTTTGAATAGTTAAAGTATAAGTAGCAAATAAAGTTAAGACTATAGATCTTCAATAATGTGCAGGATATTTTGGCAACACAAATGAAAGGTCTTTATTTATACTACACTTGGAAATGTAAAGGCTTTACAACACTTTTACTGACAAAAACCTTAAAACAGAGGTGAAGATAAAATTGTGACTTCTCTCTTTAATATATTTTGTTTTGCTTCATGGTATATAATGCATAAATTGATACTGTTTTCCAGTCATGGATTAACCTTAATCTCTTGTAATGAAAAGAAACTCCCAACAGCAGATGGCTCTTCCTGCATTATCACCTCTGATACCAACTTCCCCTACCCTCTTCCAACCTCTCCTATTCACTTTTTTCCACACCTAACTTGTTTTCTGTTTTTTCCCTGCCTCATTTTTTAAACTTATTTCTGGGCTTTTCTCCAATTTACACATTGGACCGTTGGCCAACAAACACTGGCCCTGGTTTTGAGCAGGCAGAGAGTTCACAGAGCAGCAGGGCAGAACAGCAAGGTTTCTACATCACTTTCAGCATGATCCCTCTGCAACGCCTACACAATGTACCAGTTTTCAGAGAGTGAGATGATGGCTATGTGTCCGGCTGCAGCTAAGCTGGGGCAGCAGATCGGCCTAAACAGCAGAAAGTAGATTTTATTCAAAACTAACTTCAAGAAGTAAAATGTACTTTTTTCTTAAATACTATTACATTGCATGAAACTTAAACACTGGCCACCTCAAAATGAAAACTATATAAATTTATAAGATTCATCCACCACACAAACCAGAAATAGGACAGTTTGTTTGTCCCACTGATTAACTTATTTGACGTGAAAGGAATTAATGAGGATGTAAAGGTTAAAAAGCTGTTCACAAGCAAACTAGTCTACAATGAAGACTCTGCTACATCAGTTATATCAGGAATGGACCAAAACTCCAGACTTGTATTGTGAAAAGGAATTGAACAAAATATGAGGAGAAAACAGCTTTAAAGACTTTTTTAAGAATCACACTGAAAGCTAATTGGGTAATAATAAAAGCTGTTAATATGGATATCTTTGCCTATCCATACCCCAACTGTAATTTGCAGCATTGCATTAAAATATTTGTGTAAGATCTGCAAATTTCACAGATAAACATCTTTCAGATGTCCAAAAACTAATAACACCAACTTTAATAGTAACACAGACACTATTACAAACTAAGAGAAAAACATAAAACTTTACATTCACAAAACTGTTAAATGTCAGCTGTTTAATCTCTGCATGTTTTTTGGTATCTACAAGTTGCACAACTTATTTATCTATTTACACAACTCAACAGTTTAAATCATCTTTCATTTTTGTTGATATTGAGGTCCATTTTGTGAAACGGAATGCTCAGAAGTGCAATGCTTATGGACATTTTTATTTAATGTAAATTTTTTTCTGATTTTAATCTCTCTTAAAATCTATTTTCTTTGTTTAGTTTCCTCCATGATAAGTAAAACACAATGATCACATGTGGAAATGTACAAATGCTGGTGCAATTTAGTAAAAAAAAAAGAATTTCAAGAGTTTAATTTCTCCTTTTTTTATTGAGATGTTTTTAAAACTATTTAAAGAACTAATTTAATGGAAATAAAGAGATATTAACCGAAAAATGCTGTGCTATATGTTGTGAGCATATGGGATATTTTTATTATACTCTAATTAATGATTTATGCCATAGAAATCAATCAAATGATGTGCTTGTCATTAAGATATAAAATATCAGATTATTTGAATATGTAAGTCTAAGAAAGCTATTGAATAATTCACACATGGCTGTTGAGAAGTGTTTTCACATTATGCGATCAATGTTGAGCTCTGTTTCTGCCCTTCTGGGCTGTGTACATATGTTGTACCTCATTTAACCTGTTTTCAGTGAATGCATTTTAGCAGAGACAATACTGATGTATTAAAGCCAGCTCGGCCTGAAGGAAAGAAGGGAGCATCCCTATAAGTATTTTTAACATAGACGGAAGAAAAGGGAAGGCAGGAGTCATGACCAGTTAAGTAAAATCCTGTTTATATTCACCAGGCAGTGAATGTGACAGAAAGAAAAAAAAAAATAGTATTCCCCAATAATAACAAAAATGTGTTTTACCATGACGGCTGACGCTGGCGTCCCTCTGACTCTCTTACTACAGTAAATATCATTTGACTGTAAACTTCAAAAACTTTATCCTTATATTGACCCTCATGGAGTGGAACCTGGCAAAGACGTGTAAAAATGTTAAATCTTTGTCATGTTGAATTAACTCATAACCAGGGCCTTTAATTTCACAGAAAGATTTTCTTTGTCCAAAGATCTTTCTCACATCTCAGGGTATGACATTCATGACCTATTAACCTGCAAATGACTGCAGGGCAAATGTGTTCAGCAGGAACCCCCACTACTATCCTCAGGGAATCTGTGTTAAAAGGGTCCACTGACTGAACAGGATAAAAAAACACTCTGCACTTAATTCTAACAAAGTGTCAGCTGCTTTAAAACTTTAATCGTTCATCCTGTCAAACACATTAGGCACTCTTGTTATCAAGATCCCACCCTTTGATTTGCTTCTTCTTAGTCTTCCTTCCTGCCGATCTTTTTTAAGTATTGCTTTTTCCAGCTTACCACTGGTGGATGGCAAAAGGTTCAACTAAGTATCATGACTGATTTTAAAATGTTCAGTTCATTAACTAAAAAAAACCAACAAAATATAACGCTGTCCTTTTCAAGCATATAATTGAAGGGTGCTCATTGTTTGCTTCTTTGGCCATTAGATCCTGGTAATTATTATTTTAACAGGCTCTCAATTGCAATTCAGGATTCATATCAATTTTGCATGCTGTTGCAGCACACAAGGTTGATGCAGGACGACACTTGAATATTAAGAGCAACATTTTTCACTTAAAAAATATGAAGGAAAAACACAAAAGGCCTAACCGTTAAAAGGTTCATCATTATAAAACCTGCAGAGAAGATCAATGAGCAGAAAGACAACTTCCTCAAGGTTGATATTTAATTTCAGCTTTTGCCATCCATCTTCTCCCGCTTATGCCATCAGAGTCATGGTGCGGCTGGTGCCTATCTCAGGCAGTCTATGTGGAAAGACCCTGGGCCGGGAAGCGAACCTGTAACCAACCTGCTGCAATGGTCAGCTATGGTCATTTTGATATATTTTCATTTTATTTTTACCTTTGTTCAAATCCCTCTAGTAGGCTACTAATGTATTTAATCAACTAAACTTATTTATTGAGGCCTTTAAAACAATCACAGCTGTAACAAAGTGCTGGTCAAACCAAGCAAATACTAAGGTTTAAAAACAACTGAACAACTTAAACACATAAAATAAGTAAAACATTAATATATAAATGAAAAAATAATAAAAACAACTAAAATAAAAACCAAAAAACACAAAAAGAGAAAAAGTCTCATACTGTGTTGAAAGTGAAAAATTAAGAATACATTTTAGACAAGTTCCAAAAATGGACAGTGAGCAGGATTAACTAATGAGGAGGGGGATCTCATTAGAAAATCTCCTTTTCCTCTGAGCTTCCGTCGGGCTGCGGTACCTCCAATGATAATGACTTACATCGATAATCAGAAACTTCACAATGATAATTTGAATTATCTTTTTGAGCATTTTCAAATGCATTTTTATCTTTATTACCTCCATCTATCTGGGTTAGAACCTCATGTGTCTTTTAGCAA
Source organism: Cyprinodon tularosa (assembly GCF_016077235.1). Classification (NCBI taxonomy): domain Eukaryota; kingdom Metazoa; phylum Chordata; class Actinopteri; order Cyprinodontiformes; family Cyprinodontidae; genus Cyprinodon; species Cyprinodon tularosa. Next base: position 7,789 of record NW_024038380.1, on the reverse strand, counting down.
CACTTTCAAGCTGCCAGTAGCACAATCATTCTGCTCATTTTGATAGTGTGAAACTAAATCTGCTGCACTTCTTTGCACTAGCAATCTTTGTACTGTACATCACCTGCAAGGTGCGAAACTATTACACATGCAAAAGCCTAGCATGTTCAGGACCAGTACAAGAATATGTAAGATGGGACGCAGACTTTAAAAATGTCTCAATACAAGTACCATTCCACTATCCATGTGCAAAAAATGAAAACTGATGTGGAGCTGGACCCTGCAGCATGAGTATAAACAAAAACATTGCATGAACCAACTCCACACTAGGGTATGGAGACTTCTATGACAAGTCAAAGATTACATTAAAAGAGTCATGTATTTTGTTCTTGTGGAAGAAAAAACTAGAGAACTGACCAGCAGTGTGCAGGAAAAGGAGGGGAGGGAGAGAATCAGATGCATAAACACAACTTAAATCATTTAGCATTTTATGTATCATCTCATTAATGGTAAATATTGTATTGCGAACAGTATAGAGGAACTGTTAAACATAGCTTAATTGCTCTTTGTAAGATGTTTGTCGCACTATTGGCCTTCATTGACGCCATCTAGACAGAAATAAGAAGAGAGAGGTGGGAGGAAGAAATGCAGTAACAGTCTCACATGTGCACTGATGGCTGAAGCCCCTCCATATGGGATGCTGATGCACACTTTGATACAAGTAATATCTGTGATACCTGTAACAATGCATTTGCATATCTGTTTTACAAACAGAAATAAACAGATGAATCTTAAATTGAGAAAAAACTGTTGATTAGGGGTGTTAAACTATGTCTTTAGGTAGATTGAAACTCACTTTAAATAGAAGGAAAACATTAACCTTATAACCTAAGTTGCTTGTACCAAGAAGTGTTCATTATATCTCACCAAGTTAAAAAAAAACTACTTAAAAGGCTACTGGAAGTCTCCTCCACTTCAAACTGCAAACCCTGAACCCTCAAGTCACTGACTGGAGCGACTGTTTATGGTTTAACAGATAATTGCAGTCAGGCAGTGAAATAGTGCCTGTTTGAAGTGGAGGTGATTGAGCTGAAGATGCTGCTGAGGGTCAAAATTAACTGCCTTGTTCTATGACATTACATCAGTTGGATGGCTGATCTGCAGCAGGGGTGCAGCAGCTTGGTGAATAAATAGAAACCTTTAAAGGGGAACGCCGTTTTTTTTACATTGGCCCCTTGATTTTACGTTATTACATCATCTTCTACTTGCCCATATAAGTTTTGTGTCATTTGGAGCTGTTCTGATGATATTTTGTTAAAGCTACAGAGTGTAATTTTCAGCGACATCTACAGTAACGTCCAGACTGCAGAACGCAGCAACATGAACATCTCCCCCCCACCGCATCTCCCCCCCAACAGTACGGCGAGCTTTACGGGACAAAATGTCTTCCACGACGTCCGCATCACCTACCTTCTCAAGTGATGAGGTTTGTTTACATAGATAATTTTACAGATAGTATTTCATTAGTCTGTGTAGGGTATAGATGATTTATTGTTCAGTACCGTCTCAGTTCATCTCTCTGAACTTGCCGTAGTTACTTTCGAGCGTAACGGGTGATTTCGCAATCGCTAGTTTGTTGGCTCTGCGCTGCCGTAGCGCAAAGATGTCTGCCTCCATGGCTGCGAGACCCGCTCCTACTGTATGTAATTATAAATAACGAATTCTAAGGCAACGCAAATATTAAGGTTAGATGATGATAAATAACATAGTTATGTATAATATATTACATTTCTGACTGTATATCCCTGTAATTATTACACACTGTAGCTTTAAGTTATATCCAAGTAACGTCTTCCTATGGGCAACGCGTTGAAGGCACAAAATAAACTGTTCATAATTTATTCTTTACGGTACGCCAGCATTCATAACATGTAGACGAATCACTGTCCCCCAGACATCCACGATTATATTTTTTTTAATATTTATATCTTTTAAAAACAAAGCGGCGAGTGTATGACGTCATCCGCGCATGCAGACTGGAGTCGTAACAGGAATCCTGGGCCACAGGTGGCTACGCTCTACCCCTTCTATTCATTCAGCTAGCTAATCGTCATCTGTGATTGTAGCACTAGACATCTTCCGGGCATGGAAGTAAAACTAGCAGCAGTTCAGCGGACAGGAAGAATGAACGCTAGCCGGCGTGTGGATGACGTCATACACGTGCCGCTTCATTTTTAAAAGATATTAATATAAAAAATATAACCGCGGATGTCTGGGGGACGGTGGTTCGCCTACATGTCATGAATGCTGGCGTACCATAAAGAATAAATTACGAACAGTTTGTGCCTTCAAGTCGTTTGCCCATAGGAAGACGTTACGGAATATCTTCAGAACGGCTCCAACTGACACAAGACTCACATGGGTGAGTAGAACATGATGTAATTACGTAAAATCAAGGGCCAAATGTAAAAAAACCGGCGTTGCCCTTTAAGCGGGAGAGCCATAGTTAGAGTGAAAAGCTGTCCTTTGGTATGGCATAAAATCCATGGTCCGGAGTTTGAAGCACCTTAAAAGGCATGGTTTTCTAGTGATACTGCCACCTGTGGCAGAACACAGAACTGCAGCACTCTTCTGCTCATTCTCATAGCGCATGCCTATACTTGACAACTTTGTTTCTTTTTTTACTTTTTTTCCCTCACCTGGAGTTTCCATTGGTGTTCGAGTTGAGCTAGATGTCGTTTCAATTAACTTCGATTGTTTGTTGGTTTTGCTCATTTGACATGGAATTAAATTAAGGGAAAATAGGCTACAGGCTTATAGATGTATCGGTACTGAACTACTGAGGTGTCAGTCTGCTCAACAAAGGACGTATTAGTTGTAAAGTATCAAATAAAAAGTCGACTATAAAGAAAATTTCAGCAGAAAAAAAAAAAGTCTCTTTAAATGAAGATGAACCTACAGTTTACATTTTTATACCTACAAAATGCTGCACCCTAAATGCACCTGGGAGCGTTATCACAGATCCTTCCTCCCAGCAGCTGTAAAACATTATAACCAGTGTTGGGAAAGTTCTCTTTCTACGTGAACTAGTTCAAAGTTCAGTTCACACATTTTAAAATGAACTAGTTCAGTTCATAGTTCATAATTCAAAATTTTGAACTAAGTTCACAGTTCCAAAAAATGAACTAGTTCATAGTTCTTTTTTTTTTCATATATTGCTCAATTACACCATAGCCTACTGTAGAACCACAGACAGCAATTATTTATTTTATTAGTTGTAACACTGAAACTGTGCGTCAGATTTCATCTTCATATCCAGTTTTGAATCCTTATCCAACCAGGGTTTACATTAGCATTGAGGGGACAGCATTTCCCCATTGTTGCTTTAATGCTTTGTTGCTGTCCATTCACTTCACACTAGTAGCAGCTGCAGCTTTCACCCCTACAGTATTTTCTCAAAAAACATCAGGAAAAATGTGCTGCTTGAATGGTCTTTTTTATGAGGAATTATTAAAAGAAAAATAGGAAAGTAGTCTTTAAGGTGCAAATGTATTTTTTTTTTTATTTTAATAATTTTTCCATTTGAAATTCCATTTCAATACATACTAAAAAGGAATACTGGAATCCTGGAAAATTATACCAGGCAGGTTTAACAAACAAGTTACATGAATAGTAAAACCCTCAAGAACAGGGGTCTTCTATGTTTTCCAGACCAAGGACCCCCAAACTGATGGCGAGATGGAGCGGGGACCCCCTAACTATATATATTGTATAAAATTGTGTCCTATAGTCACTCTATTACAGATGGAGTAATGTAAAGAAATTAATTTCTCCCTGGGAGTATTAAAGTTTTTCTGATTCTGATTCCTGGTTTATGGGACAGGTGTTGTGAAGGAAACGGTGCCCAGCTTGAAAGAGCTCCTGTGTGTCGCTGATGGTGTGCATTGATGACTGAAAGACATCTTCTGCCTCCATTTATCTGTTTACTGCAGTGTGTTGATTTCATGTTAATGAGTATTTAAAGACATTTCAATTAGTGGGGAAAAAAATTGCAGGGGGGGAATATAAAAATATCAACTAACCATGCAGACCCTCATGCAGTACCTCCGTGGACCCCCTAGGGGTCGCGGACCCCCTGTTGAAGACCTCCGCTCAAGAACATTTTGCTAACACAAACTGAGGGACCAGGCTGAGGTAGGAATTTAAGGTTATTTAAGGAATTTAAGTGCGGATTTTTTTACTGAAAGCCGGCGGGCAAAGTTTGCAGAGAAATGTAAGATTGTTGCCATCATCCTCACCGACCACCTGGTCATAAAACTGTTTTAAGTGATACTGCTGCTTTGTCGCCTCCATGCTGCTGTGGCTTCCACGCTGCATTTTGTTTTGATGATGCACGCGGCTGTAGGCTACGACACTGGTAGCTGGTGTTGCCAGATTGGGTGTTTTTCCCGCTACATATTAAGGCCTGTTTACGGTTTGATTTAGCCGGGGTTTCGCCTGGAGGACTCTATAGAAATCTGGTAACCTATTGAACGGAGTTGAACTGAGAGAGCGTGCCGTTCACAGACACCAGAATGAACGAGTTCACAATAACGTTCATCAGGCAGTAATACAATACGTTCAGTTCACGTTCGCCCAAAATATGAACAAGTTCATGAATTTTCCTATCTGTTATTTTTATACATTTTTCTAAGGTGCACATTGTGTGACCACTTTTACTCTAACATTTACTGCTGTAAACACCACAATTTCCCCATTGTGGGACAATAAAGGAATTTTCTATTCTGTTCTTTTCTTCCCTTAAGTTTTTTGAAGATAACTTTTTCTTCTTTCTAATTTTGAATTTTTAAGCTCTCAACATTTGAATGTCTTATTTAACTAGATGCTCAGAATCAGCAAGAAATGTTTTATTCTTTGTTCTAATGGGGTTTTAAATCCATGTATTACCTTAATATCCTATGGTTTGGAGGTGAACACATTTCCCCTAATTGACATTGACAGTAAGTGCATGAATGCAAGAAAGACAATGCCAGTGCCAGCCACTAGACCATAGCTATATGAAGAATGGAGCACAGCAGGGCAGGCAGAACCAAAGGTCCCTTTCACAGGGGGGGTGATTAAGGCATTGCACAAAGCCCACAGGGGAGTGAATGGCCAGAACAGAGATCTCATTACCCATAATGCAGTTGAAGAGGTATTCTTGCCCAACCTAGCCTGAAAAAATCACACACAATGTCATAACATTATCTAAAATCCCTCTGCTGAACTAATAGTTTTCAAAGGGAGGTTGGTGGACATTTGTTCTGAGGTTTTATTTTGCTTAAAGGAATGAGCCTAGGAGATAGGAGACAAGAAAAGTAGAGTGTAGCATGTAGGGGTTAATGCATTTGCATAGCATGTTCTGTTTCCACTATAGATTGGTCAATTACTCTAGTGGTTTTTAGAATATGTGGCAATGTTTACAGTTCCCTTTATATCCGTTGATGAAAAAACTTACATGTTAAAGCAACAGTTCTTTTGTGTTTATGTTCAGCAAAAGATGATAAAATATGATTTTAGATTAAACAACAAACAACTGCAGATTTTTGAAAGAGCATGCTGTCCTTCACTTGGCAATGCTAGTGCAATAAAATCACAACTTCTCTTTCATTACTAATTTCAATCTTTTGTGTTGGATTCACTGACAGGGAAACAGAATCTAGAGGATGTACAGTACCATGCAAAATGCACAGATGCATTTATGTAAAACTGAGTTGTTCTTTTTGTTTACTGTTTACAGATACTTCTCAGGCATTAACCTTGAAGCAGGATCATAGTCCAGCAAAAAGCCCTCATTTGAGGAAACTGGTTCATAAACTGATTGACTTTGAATGGATGATGAGAATGTGCAAAGTAGATAAACGTGTTCACTTTCAGCTCTGTATATTCTTTTCTTCTATTTTGTCAAGTTTCTGTTATAAAAGATTAAATGGCTATGGTCATTTTTTAATGTACATGGCGCAAATTCAAACCATGTTTTAAATAAATCTCAGATCAAATGTATATTTTACTAACTTATATATATATATATAAGTTTATATATAATATATGATTATTATTATATATTATAGTTACTGAGTTGTATTAGTGTTACAGTAACAATTTTAAAATATTGTGATTTATATGTTGCAACCTACTGTGAATCCAAAGCAACATACGGCTGTTTCACAGTAATTCCATTGCCATTGTTATTTTGGTAGCTGTTATTATGGTGGAACTTACTGTTAGGTACTCACAATAACTTACTGTGATATATTTACAGTAAAATACTGTGACATATTCCCTGTCGATTACTGTGAAATGACTGTGACTGTAATGCAATGGGTAGCCAGGAATTTACGGAAGTGCATGCTTCTGAGTGCAGTTGGACCAGATTGATACCAAGACAAATATCATCAGTGGTGTTTCCTGTAGTGTTACAACCTGTAATCTACATTTCAAATGTGAGTAAAGGGAATATTTTCCAAAATAACTTACTAAATTTTAAATTTTTTTTTAGAACGTGTTTTTTTTTGTTTTTTTCTAAGTGCACGATGCCAATCATTAACTTTCCTTGACTTATTTGATGTCCAAATATTGTTTGAAAAAGACTAGCTACCCCCTACTTTTGGGTTTGCATGTTAGCCTTCAGGATCTCAGCCACCCTACCTGGTTGATGATGTAAATGCCGTAGTCAATCTTCTGTCGTCTGAGGATAGGGTGGAGGTAGTGGAGCCAGTACTTCAGATGATTTTCTCTGTGACGGAATGGGATGATGATGGCAACCTACAACATAAAGACGCAAACTTCATGCTGTTTTCTTTAGTCTTTGTTGAAAAAGGAGACCTGAAAAACTAAAATAACAATGAATATTGTTTAATTTTTGCATTTTAAATAGCATTAAAACATTTCCCCTTTTGCAAAATTAATGCCACAATTTTTTATGAATTGTGCTGAGATTCTATGCAAAGGAAAAATACAAAATAGTGTGTAATTGCAGAGTTGAAGAGAAGTTATACACAGTTTTCGTCATAGCTGCAAAGCGTTTGAGTTACAAAACAAACCAAAATATTAATATGTGTAATACTTCAATGACAGAGGCAACTGCTTGGATGCAATAGTGTCTAAGATATTTTCTAAATCAAATGCGTATAATTCCTGCAAACAATACATTTTCCTATTGAACAGATTTCCACAAATAAGTGAATAATAAAACAGAATGAATAAAAATAAGGATTGTGTCTGTTTATTGAGAATATTAAGTCTTATTGATATCTATCGAAGATTTCTGCAGAAGGACAAATACTTATAGTGAGTCTATTTTAGGGAGGGCAACATGCTTACTGGGAGAAAAAAACAAATAGATGTAACAGCGATCCTAAAATACAAAATCAAATTAAACAAAAATGATAGATTTTTTCTTTCTTGGCATATTTCAAATTGTTCATTCTTCAATGCTACTTTCTGACTACCACACTTTAACCCCCTTTATAAAACTTGTATCCATTTATTTTCCTTACTAATGTCTGTAAATGTGAAAAAACTTAGTAATACACCTTATGTCAAAAATGATTGATGACTAATGACCTGACCTTATGACCTTTTGACCTCCCCCCTCCCCCCTTCCGGTCCCCTCCCCCCACAAATGATTTATGACCCACCCCTCCCCCACAAATGATTTATGACCCACCCCTCCCCCCACAAATGATTTATGACTTATGACCTTATGACCCACCCCTCCCCCACAAATGATTTATGACTTATGACCTTTTGACCTTACCCCTCCCCCCTT
>NW_024038379.1:0-42690 GCF_016077235.1 Cyprinodon tularosa | reverse complement strand
TAGTACAGCTGTGGTACTGCTGTAGTACTCTGATCACCTTCTCTCTGTCAACCAGGTCACCACCTCCACAGGCACCAAGTGCTTCTCGTGTCGCTCGGCGGCAGAACGCGACAAATGGATGGAGAACCTTCGGCGAGCCGTCCACCCCAACAAGGACAACAGTCGGCGGCTGGAGAACGTGCTGACGGTGTGGGTGATTGAGGCCAAAGACCTGCCAGCTAAGAAAAGGTCAGTCTGTGGTGGTGTAGGAGGGTCACGGTGACTCTGAGCTGGACCTAATGCATGTCATACTGCAGGTACTTCTGCGAGCTGTGTCTGGATGACAGCCTGTATGCTCGGACCTCCTGCAAGCTGAAGACGGACAACATTTTCTGGGGCGAGCGCTTCGACTTCAGCAGCCTGCCCTCCGTCTCGTCTATCACGCTCCACTTGTATAAGGACACGGACCGCAAAAGGAAGAAAGACAAGAGCAGCTATGTGGGCCTGGTCAACATCCCCGCTGTCACGGTAACAGGCAGGCAGCTGGTGGAGAAGTGGTACTCTGTGAGCACGCCCAGTACGCTCCGAGGTACGCAGACCAACACTTACCTGAGCCTGGTTTAGGGCAGTCTGTAGTTCTTAGTCTGGTAGCCATCTTATTTCAGCTCTCTGAGGTTGTTCAGCTACCATCTCTGGATTCCAGAAAGCTAGAGGGATTCCTGGTTTGATGAATCCTGAAGGGTTTGATGGAACCAGGTCCTCTCTACCTCAAACTGCTCTATGATCCTCAGGGCTGCTGTTTCCAGATGTTTTACTAAACAGCTCGGTGACGTTAACGCCTTCCTGTGCTCTTAGCCAAGTCGTCGGTTCCGACAGTCCGGGTCAAAGCTCGCTATCAGAGTATCATCATCCTGCCGATGGAGCAGTACAAAGAATTTGCAGAGTACATCAGCGCCAACTACCTGCTGCTCTGCTCCACCCTGGAGGCCTCCATCAGCCTGAGGGCCAAGGAGGAGCTCGCTGCGGCTCTGGTTCACATCCTGCACAGCACGGGAAAGGCCAAGGTAGCTTCACCCACACCCTGTAACCACCCCCCACCACCACCTCCATCTGACCTTCTCTGACCTCTTTAGGACTTCCTGACAGATCTGATGATGTCTGAGGTGGACCGTTGCCATGACAATGATCACCTGATCTTCAGAGAGAACACGCTGGCCACTAAAAGTATTGAGGAATACCTGAAACTGATTGGACAGAAGTACCTGCAGGACGCCCTTGGTACCAGCACCCTAATGCGAGCTGTTGATGCGCGGCGTTCAGGCGAGGTTGTTTGAACCAGTGTTTATTCTTCCAGGTGAATTCATCAAAGCTCTCTACGAGTCTGATGAGAACTGTGAGGTGGACCCGTCTCGCTGTGCAGCCTCCGACCTGGCGGAACATCAGGCCAACCTGAGGATGTGCTGCGAACTGGCCTTCTGCAAGATCCTGGACTCCTACAGGTGAGCACAGGAGCAGGCGGCCTGGCAACGCCCACATGCCTGCTCTGCTCACCTGACTGGCATACTTGCTCCGCCCACTCAGGGTCTTCCCACGGGAGCTTAAGGAGGTGTTTGCGTCGTGGCGTCAGGAGTGCTGTAACCGGGGGCGACCAGATATCAGTGAGCGGCTCATCAGCGCCTCGTTGTTCCTCCGCTTCCTGTGTCCAGCTGTGATGTCACCATCACTGTTTGACCTCACACAAGAGTACCCCGACGAACGCACGGCCAGAACCCTCACCCTGATCGCCAAAGTCATCCAGAACCTCGCCAACTTCACCAAGTAGGTCTGGGCTCTCAGTGGAGAGGATGCTTTTAATTTGAAGGGTACAGGGCTGGGGGGGGTCTGAGATGTGGCGTTGAGCGTACTCACCTGTCTTAGTCTCACCTGTCTCACCCCTGGCTCCAGGTTCGGCACTAAGGAGGAGTACATGCTGTTCATGAATGACTTTGTGGAGCGCCAGTGGAGCAGCATGCAGCGCTTCCTGCAGGAGATCTCCAACCCTGACGGCCTGAACCACACCGCCGGCTTCGATGGCTACATCGACCTGGGCAGGGAGCTGAGCAGCCTACACACTCTGCTGACCGAGCTTGACCAGGTAACTCACCTGGACATGGCTGATCGGCTTGGAACGGACGGCTAGCTCTGATTGGACCACGTTCTACCATCTGTCTCTGCTTCTGTCTGCAGGCCTGTCTGTCCAAACTCGGTCCGCTTCCCCGGATCCTCAGAGACGTGTCGGCCGCCCTCGTCCACCCTGGAGGCATAGTTGGAGTGGGGGGAGCGTCCGTTTCCTCTCCAGAGCCTCAGAGGGTGGTGTCCCCACCCCCCATGTCTCCGCCCCCCCTCTCACCCCCCCTGTCTCCGCCTCTGGCTGCCTGTAATCCCTCGGTTGGCCTGCAGGGTGGGGTGGGATTGGATGGAGGGTCAGTCCCACTGCTTCTATAATTAAAAGGGCAACATGAGACTTCCTCACCCTCTGGGTGTTTAACAGGCCTGCTCTGCAGATTAAACTAAATTAGTTTGAGTCTAAAATTAAACTTAAGTTTAAACTTGAATATTTGAAGTTATGATCTGTCCAATGGGGGACCAATCATTTGGATTATTGAAGCAATGCAGAACAGGTTCAGTTCTAAGGCAGCCTGACCCGGATTATCAGGACCTGGATTATCAGGACCTGGATTATCTAGACCTGGATTATCAGGACCTGGATTATCTAGACTCGGATTATCTAGACCCGGATTATCTAGACCTGGATTATCTAGACCCGGATTATCTAGACCTGGATTATCTAGACCCGGATTATCTAGACCCGGATTATCAGGACCTGGATTATCTAGACCTGGATTATCAGGACCTGGATTATCTAGACTCGGATTATCTAGACCCGGATTATCTAGACCTGGATTATCTAGACCCGGATTATCTAGACCTGGATTATCAGGACCTGGATTATCTAGACCTGGATTATCAGGACCTGGATTATCTAGACTCGGATTATCTAGACCCGGATTATCTGGTTTTAGGGTAGATGTAGCTGATTGTGAGGCTGTGTTTTAGTGTCTGGTTCTGACGGTTGCTGGTTTCCTTCCTGTCTCCATGCAGCTGTGTGGATTTCACCAGACTTCCGTCACCGACTCCAGAGAACAAAGATCTGTTCTTCGTCACCAAAGGATCCAGCTTGCAGCCTGCATCAGGTAAGTCCTAACCTTCCTCCTGAGGCTTTGTTCTGATGTCTGAACCTGACATGGAGTCGTTCCCTGAAGGTCTCCGAGGATCTCCAGCTCCAAGCTCCTCCTACTCTGAACCCAACGAGAACGAAGCCGGCTACGATTTGTCCAACGGGAGCCGCAGAGACGGCGCCGAGCTGACCAGCGAGAGCCGCAGCCGCTCTCTGGTGGACCTGCAGGACTCGTCTCCCAGCGACGGGCTGGAGGACGGACAATGGCAGCGCAGGACGGGTCTCCTCCCGCTTTCCTTCCAGAACCCCGTCTACCACATGACCGCCACGTCCCCCCTGCAGCCGCAGCAGGCTGAGGCCACGCCCTCGGACGGCTCGGTGGGTTCCCAGGGAAACTGTGAGGACAGGAGCAGCATGGCCACCAAGCCGGCTTTTCTCACCCAGATGTCTGTGGGTGTAGGAGGGGGGGAGAGGGGGGAGAGGATGTCGGCCATGTCCAGCAGCAGCAGCGGCGAGGAATATTCCCGACGAGCTCTGTCTCTCACCGACACGCTCACAGGTAACAGCCGCTCTGCTGCCAGTCAGGGTTTCAGGACTGCCGTGTCATGTGACCGCTGTCCCCCCCCCCCCCCCCTCCACAGGTGGCTCAGCCCCGCCGCGGCAGAACTCTGGTCCCCAGAGACGCATCGATCAGCCTCCCCCGCCTGCCTCTGCTCCACCCGGCCCTCCTCGAGGTCGCACACCTCCCAGCATGCTCAGTGGAGGAGGCTCCGCCTACCCTACGCGCCCCGCCTCCGGCAGTATGATGTCATCCAGTCCTGATTGGCCAAACAGCGGACAGTCGCGACTGAGACAGATGTCCTCATCGTCTAAAGGAGACAGCCCAGAGAAGCAGCGCTCTGCTGCCAAGGTGACAGGGCTGGACCGAGTCATGTGACTTGGAGTCGGGGGTTTCTCTTTCCCAGTGTGGTTCTGCTGGTTCTGGGTCCAGTGTGGTTGTGCTGGTTCTGGGTCCAGTGTGGTTGTGCTGGTTCTGGGTCCTCCAGGGACCTGGTCCTTTGAGGTCCGTGAAAATAAAGAGACCAGAAGAGTTTCTGCTGTGGATTCAAACAGGTCTACCCTTCCTCTGCTTTCACCGCCGTACGCTCTGTTGCCTAGCAACCAAAGTAGTTAAAGAATGAATACCGAACTTCTCACAACTGTTTCTTTTCTGTTTTTTTATGGTAAAGTGAACAAAGACACAGTGATGAGAATCCAGAGTGGAATAAAGGAGCCAACCAGCAGGAGCAGGAACTAATCAGGGTAGAAAGATTAAGTTAATCTGAACGATGTATGTTTAAAAAATATATCTGCAAAATCTCTGATATTCGACAACAAAAAATACTTAGTTAAGCAAAATGTGCAAAATAGCAATAAAAAAATAAAACTATCAGATTTATAGTCCCCACCCTGCAGATTTATTAGAATCTGTCCCTAAATTACAGCCAAACCAGCAAGCCGTGAAATGGAAGGTCTGGAAGTGAAACTCAAATAAATGGTGAGAAATCAATAAATAACCTCAACCAATCACAAAAGACAGTCCATTCTACACGATTGAATCCTGACATGTCAATCATGGTAGGCTGCTTGTCCCTCCCCCTTGTGCGAGTACACCTGAACGAGTCCACCCCCCCATCTACACCCGCCATTTTTTCCATCTACACCAAATTAATGTTTGATGCTTGTCCAAGTTTAGTTCTGATGCGCGGCTGAAGCATCATTGCTGGGGTGGCCAGATTTTGGTTTCTGAAAAGGAGGACACTTTATTGGGGGGGTGTCGACTGCTGGGCCGATGACTGGATCGGACCTTAGCAAAGAGCCATGAGCCGCCTGTGGTCAGCCGGAGGAGGGGGGCCGGGTTTAGTCGCTGCACTGCAGTCGACCAAAACCCGGCACCATTTAGAAATCCCCCCCCCGGAAATTTTTAGGTCTGAAAAGTACGACATGTCCGGGAAAAAGAAGGCGTCTGGTCCACCCATCTTTGCTGCTCTAGCTGCGCGGTGAGAAAGTGGGTCTGATGCGCGGTGGGCAGAGCTTCTCTATCCTTTCTCTGCCTGGAATAATGGCAGCTATATTAGCTGTGACACAGACCGGCGGTGCGTTGCCTCTGGCCCGCTCGCCTCTTCGCTGTTTGTCTCGCCGGCTGGAAGCGGTTTTCTTGTCTGTAATCCAAACTGCAGGCAGCAGGATAATAAAAGCCAACATATTCTGCCGGCAGGTTTCTACATTTGAAGTTAATTTAGGCGTTAATAAACTGTTTCAGAGGAGTGATCATAGCGCTCTGCATCAGCAGTGCTGCGTCTGACTCCCTGCCAGCTGTGTCTGACTCCCTGCCAGCTGTGTCTGACTCCCTGCCAGCTGTGTCTGACTCCCTGCCAGCTGTCTGACTCCCTGCCAGCTGTGTCTGACTCCCTGCCAGCTGTGTCTGACTCCCTGCCAGCTGTGCTGTGTCTGACTCCCTGCCAGCTGTGTCTGACTCCCTGCTGTGTCTGACTCCCTGCCAGCTGTGTCTGACTCCCTGCCAGCTGTGTCTGACTCCCTGCTGTGTCTGACTCCCTGCCAGCTGTGCTGTGTCTGACTCCCTGCCAGCTGTGTCTGACTCCCTGCCAGCTGTGTCTGACTCCCTGCCAGCTGTGTCTGACTCCCAGCTGTGTCTGACTCCTTGCTGTGTCTGACTCCCTGCCAGCTGTGTCTGACTCCCTGCCAGCTGTGCTGTGTCTGACTCCCTGCCAGCTGTGTCTGACTCCCTGCCAGCTGTGTCTGACTCCCTGCCAGCTGTGTCTGACTGCCAGCTGTGTCTGACTCCTTGCTGTGTCTGACTCCCTGCCAGCTGTGTCTGACTCCCTGCCAGCTGTGCTGTGTCTGACTCCCTGCCAGCTGTGTCTGACTCCCTGCCAGCTGTGTCTGACTACCTGCCAGCTGTGTCTGACTCCCTGCCAGCTGTGTCTGACTCCCTGCCAGCTGTGTCTGACTCCCAGCTGTGTCTGACTCCCTGCCAGCTGTGTCTGACTCCTTGCTGTGTCTGACTCCTTGCTGTGTCTGACTCCCTGCCAGCTGTGTCTGACTCCCTGCTGTGTCTGACTCCCTGCCAGCTGTGTCTGACTACCTGCCAGCTGTGTCTGACTCCCTGCCAGCTGTGTCTGACTCCCTGCTGTGTCTGACTCCCTGCCAGCTGTGTCTGACTCCCAGCTGTGTCTTACTCCCAGCTGTGTCTGACTCCCTGCCAGCTGTGTCTGACTCCCTGCTGTGTCTGACTCCCTGCCAGCTGTGTCTGACTCCCAGCTGTGTCTTACTCCCAGCTGTGTCTGACTCCCTGCCAGCTGTGTCTGACTCCCTGCCAGCTGTGTCTGACTCCCTGCCAGCTGTGTCTGACTCCCTGCTGTGTCTGACTCCCTGCCAGCTGTGTCTGACTCCCTGCCAGCAGCTGCTCTAGACGCGCTGCAGAAAGCACACGCATTGTTTTGAAGGCGTGGTTTCGAGGGTTGATCTTAAGGGAGAGGCATGGTTGTGTATGTTCAAAAATGTGTCTTGCTGGAACCATTTTTGTCCTTCAGCACCTTTAAATCAACTATTTTCATTCATTTCAGACGCTACTATTCACAAACTTGGATTACATGAAACTGAACTTCCAATATTCACCACTGTTTGGCGCCATTTCCCTTTTTCCTCTGAGCACAGATCAGCTGGCTTGCTTGGTCTTGCAATGCATCATGGGATACCCAAGGCTACGGAGGATACAGGCGATTAAAGGTCCTGGCAGGAGGTGTTCTTAGAGAGGAACCAGAGGAGAACCAAACAGAACCAGAAGCAGCTTTATCACACTGGAAGAAATCTAAATGAACATTACAGAAACAATAGGCTCTCGCAGCGCTGTTGCTGCTGCAAGAGCCTAATGAGTCATTTTCACTTCAAATAAATGCATTTGTTGTTGATTTGAGGAGAGAAAACAGACATTTAGCTAAAGATGTGATTTACATTTAAAATAAGAAACCAAAGTCTTATTTCAAGTGCAAATTATTTAATGATCTGATTGAAAAATGCTCCTTCCATTGGCGGACTGTCTGACTGATCTCCTCAGATCCAGGCTGAATCATTCCAGAAACGTTGGCGTGTTTTTCCAGTGCGCCACCTTCAGCCGTTCCTCAGGTGTAGCTAATAACTCAGGTGTGTGTCTGTGCGTTCAGGCTCCGTCTCCCTGTGCGTTGGACCGAACCGCCGCATGGCTGCTCAACATGAACTCTGCGTCCTCGTACGGTGAGGCAGAGGACGATCGCCATGACGACGCTTTGGTGGAGAAGGTAGGCGAGCTTGTGTCTGTGTGTGAGCGTTGGTGGTGCAGGTTCTGACCCTCTGTGGCCGTTCAGTACCAGCAGGAGATCGCTCTGCTTCAGGAGAAGCTGCGGCTGGCGGCGCTGCGTCAGGAGGAGTGTGAAGCTCGTCTGATGGTCCAGGACCAACAGAACCAACGGATGCTGCAGGAGTACCAGGTCTGGGTCCTACCTGAAGCCCTCAGAGGTCTGCTCACCTTGTACAGGTGGACCAACGTTATGTTGTGGGTTTCAGACACGGCTGGAGGACACAGAGAGCCGACTGAGGAGACTACAGGATGACAAAGACCTCCAGATGAACAGCATCATCAGCAGGTTGGTCTTACCTGCACCTGTCCATCAGCTCGTCATCACTTCTGACTCACCTGTCTGATCTGTGCAGGCTGATGGCGGTAGAAGAAGAGCTAAAGAAGGATCACTCTGACATGCAGGCCGTGGTGGACCAGAAGCAGAAGGTCATTGAGGCCCAGGTACGTCCTCCTGTTCCACAGATGTTCATCACTGATCTCAGAACATGGGAGCCAGTCAGGCGGAGCTGCATCACGCTGCTCTGCTGGGTAGAACTTCTCCCCTCTGTGGCACCAGATGGGTCTGTTGTCCTGGACTCACGCTGCTCCGTTTGGAGCTGCTAACTCAGCCGGAGACTGACCGCAGGAGGTGCAGCAGGAGGTGCAGCAGGAGTCCTTCACTCAGGAACTGGAGCTCCATTAGCAGAGCTTTAATTTCATCATTCTTCTCTTTATTGCTCAGTTTGATAAAATAATAACAACTAAAACAGTTTTAGATTTGAGCTGCACATTTTAAGCATTTTCCACGTTTTCCTGATGAAGACCAAAACGCTCAAAGCTCCTTCATCATCAGATAAACCTTATAAAGTTGAAACTCTTTGCAATACTTTGGTTGTTTTTTACAGCCTTCATGCATTTAAAAAGTTTGGATCCAGATCAGTTTAGCTTTTCTATAGCAGCTCATTTATAACAACTATAATAACTTCTTCATTTTCAATATTAAAGAGGACATTTCAAACAAACCATCCTGGCTGAGTTATATTTGATGATGATTGAGTGAAATGAGATATTCTTTATCTTTAGAACACTTTTGTTAATTCCAGTATTTTTTAAATAGTGAGCAGTCTCCGCCCTGTCACCATTTATTCACCATCCTTTAGATAGAAACCTTTATTAGCGCTGCAGCACATAAACAGCTCTTTGTTGAAATAGATGGTTCTAACATTTTATTTCTTGATTATGATCCATTTCAGCTTTTATCTCTTTATAAAGTCCTGATTATAAAAGAATCTTTCAAACTGCCTAATAATGCCACAACAATCCAAAAGAAATGTTTTTATTGGACAGATAGAAGTAGAGGAACATAGAGAGAAAAACCATTGGGTGGATTTCCAATCTAAGCCTGCTTTCTATAATAGAACAGGCATAAAGGAGAACTTCCTGCGTCTTTATCCATAAATATTCAGTTAGATAATGAAATATTGTTTCTGGATATAAAGTAGCATCCATCCATCATCTCCCAGCTCACCATCAGGGACGTGGCGGGGCTGCTGGTTCACCACCAGAGCGGACATGGCGCACAGCGTGCACTAGGACTGATGCACGAGTGCGGCTAGCTGAGCAGACTTTAAATAGCGGGGGACGCGAATAGAAGATATAGATGCTGCACCCCGTCGCTCAGATTGGTAGCTGTGAGCTGAGCCCCTCCCTGAGCGGAGCAGCTCCCCTCAGTCCTTTACTGGCTGTTTATTAAACGGCTGTTTGAATCTCTAGAGCTATAGAGTTAGTTTATCCCCCAGAGATTAGATGCACCAACCATCATCACATCCGTTCACAATAAAACATAGAAACAAACATTGAAGAGCAAAGAAAATAAAAAGTTATATAGTTATATAGAACAAACGCTACAGGTGTTGATGAAAAGAGTAGAACCCTGAGGGGTGACTAAGAACTTTAAGACCATTAAACATCTACAGGGCGAGTTCGCAGGAACCAAACTGAGCTCAGCTTAGACCTCAGTCTCTCCCAATACGCAGTCCAGCGCACTGAGGTGGCGCCATTTTGTTGCTCCTGTTTCTATCATCTGTTCAGATGCCCCTCCCCCAACATGGCCCTGCAGAAATGGCCACATTCCACTTCCTCAGGAGGAAGGTTCCACTTCCTCAGGAGGAAGGTTCCGCTTCCTCAGGGAAAAAGGTTCCGCTTCCTCAGGGAAAAAGGTTCCGCTTCCTCTGGAAATAGGTTCCGCTTCCTCTGGAAAAAGGTTCCGCTTCCTCGGGGAAGAAGGTTCCGCTTCCTCTGGAAAAAGGTTCCGCTTCCTCTGGAAAAAGGTTCCGCTTCCTCAGGGAAAAAGGTTCCGCTTCCTCTGGAAAAAGGTTCCGCTTCCTCTGGAAAAAGGTTCCGCTTCCTCTGGAAAAAGGTTCCGCTTCCTCAGGGAAAAAGGTTCCGCTTCCTCTGGAAAAAGGTTCCGCTTCCTCGGGGAAGAAGGTTCCGCTTCCTCTGGAAAAAGGTTCCGCTTCCTCAGGAAAAAGGTTCCGCTTCCTCAGGAAAAAGGTTCCGCTTCCTCAGGAGGAAGGTTCCACTTCCTCGGGGAAAAAGGTTCCGCTTCCTCTGGAAAAAGGTTCCGCTTCCTCGGGGAAGAAGGTTCCGCTTCCTCTGGGGAAAAAGGTTCCGCTTCCTCTGGAAAAAGGTTCCGCTTCCTCTGGAAAAAGGTTCCGCTTCCTCTGGAAAAAGGTTCCGCTTCCTCTGGAAAAAAGGTTCCACTTCCTCGGGGAAAAAGGTTCCGCTTCCTCTGGAAAAAGGTTCCGCTTCCTCGGGGAAGAAGGTTCCGCTTCCTCTGGAAAAAGGTTCCGCTTCCTCAGGAAAAAGGTTCCGCTTCCTCAGGAAAAAGGTTCCGCTTCCTCAGGAGGAAGGTTCCACTTCCTCGGGGAAAAAGGTTCCGCTTCCTCTGGAAAAAGGTTCCGCTTCCTCGGGGAAGAAGGTTCCGCTTCCTCTGGGGAAAAAGGTTCCGCTTCCTCTGGAAAAAGGTTCCGCTTCCTCTGGAAAAAGGTTCCGCTTCCTCTGGAAAAAGGTTCCGCTTCCTCTGGAAAAAAGGTTCCACTTCCTCGGGGAAAAAGGTTCCGCTTCCTCTGGAAAAAGGTTCCGCTTCCTCGGGGAAAAAGGTTCTGGGAAGAAGAGCCGGTCTGGCCTTCTAAAAACCCACCATTGGTTCTGTCCAAAGTTCAGCTTCTTATCCTGGGAAACTCCTCGGCCATGTAGCTCTCCTTCCATGGCCTAATGCCAGGCCACGCCCCCTAAAACTGTGCTAACTTCTGTGTGGGTGGGTGGAGCCAGACGTCGTCCTCAGACCGCGGCTCTGTTAGCTTTAGCGTCCAGAGAGGCTAACGTCTAACCGGCTCCTTCTGGACAGTTTTATTTTTTTACCTGCCTCCCGGCTCACATGAGATCAGCCGTAAAGACCCGCTTCATCTGTTCTTGTCTCTCAGGAGAAGAGAATCGCCAGTCTGGACGCAGCCAACACCCGTCTGATGGCGGCGCTGACCCAGCTGAAGGAACGATACGGCGTGACATCACAGAGGAACGGCCTGTCTCCTAGCAACACGTCATCTCTGCAGATAACTGAGAACGGGGAGTTCCGTAACTCCGGCAACTGCTGAGAGGACGGATCAGAGCTGTGATTGGCTGAAACTGCAGGGAAGGGCGGGGCTTATAAACGGACTCAGACCAAATGATAAATCCACCAATCGGACACGTCCATGGAATGTTCTACACCGCCAAAATGACCTCTGACCTGATCCCACCTTGTTGCTAGGTTAACCTCCCTCCTAGTTTTGCATGTTCCTCTTTATGTTCTTCCTAAAATGGTGAGAACTTCCACCCTCACCTTACCGGTTAAATCCGACCTCAGTGGGCCGACAGGCGCCGCTGCAGCCTCAAACCCTCAGGCCCCGCCCCCATGTTGTTCCGCCATTGTTTTAAAGATGCTCTGCATACAGGAAATGGTCTGACAGAACGATGGCGGCGCAGGCAGAGCCGCTCCACTAGGTTAGCCTAGCGTAGCACAGCTGGTGGAAAGTGTTAGCCTAGCTGGAACCCTTGCAGTGATCGTGTTGGCCTCTTTGGGCTTCCGTAGCTTTGACTATTTCATTGGGTGAGCCCATCCAGAATTAGACGTTAGTTTGTGTTTCAGAGAATTTTAATGTAAACAGATTTTATTGTAAAACTTTTAACTTGTAATGAGTTGTGCCCCCCCTCCCCCCAGTGTTGGCTGTGGCTTCTGTCTGTTCTGTATCTATGAGCCTCTGTTCTGTTATTTATCTACAGTATTTATAAGGAGGTCTGCTCTAATAAACCCGTCCTCTGATCATCAACACACAGACAACCACAACGCTTCCATCTGTTCTTTATTCATTCTGCTCCACAGCACACAGGAAGTGATGTCACAGGCCCTGCATGAAGCGCTCCAGTGGGTCCTGGTTCCAGTACTCATGGTTCCAGCCCAGAAACCAGCCGGTGAAGGTCGGGGGTTCGAATCCCTGTTTCAGTGTCACCACGGGGGTCCGCGGGTCACGGCCAGCCGGGTCGGTGCCGATGTAACGCTCCGCTGGAGAAAGAGACACGGTTATCAGCTGAACACCTGTGGAGGAGGGGGGGGGGGGGGGGTACCGCCTCCTGCTCTCTCACCTGATACCGCTGCCTCCCTCTTCTCCTCCTCATGAGCCTCCTTGCCGATCCACACAAAGACCTGCAGGAGAACAAGGTGAGCTCACACCACAACCAGAACCTTACTGACGATGGCGGGGAGGACTCACCTGATCCCAGGTGTCCAGGATCATGACATCATCAGGAGCCAGATCATCCTGGGTTAGCTCTCCTGGAACCTCCTCCATCTGAGAACATCAGAGGAACCTTAAAACACAGCAGCTCCGCCCACAACCACCGCTCCTTTAAGACCAACTATGTCACCACGAGCAGTCAGCCATGGCAGACTCCATCAGTCTGACCTCTGACCCCTCCATGGCTGTGTCCCAATGTCCGCCATAATGACTAGAGACGCCATTTTGATGAGTGTCTGAACGTCTGGAGGCCGTCACCACCCGACCCGTCCTGCGCCATCAGCTGATTCGCACGTCCAGATATCCATCCGGGTCGTCCTCCATTTTATTTTGGTAAAAAGACCTAAGTGACGTTTTTCCCTCCCTAAAAATAGTCAGCGTCCGAAACTATAATGTGTTAAAGGTTAATAATGTCTTTCCTGACAAAATAAAAGCATTTAAATCCTGTTTTATAACTTTTGCTGATCTGTAGATGAAATGGGATGCTACGCTACTTCCTGCAGCTAACTATCAGCTTTGCATTTAAACATAAAACATTAATGTTTTCCTTTCCTGTTAACAGAAACCACTAGAATGCAGATAAACACGCTTTAATCAGATTTACTGCTCTGATCGTGTCCTATGATGACGTCACAGATGCTGTTTCACGGAGAAAATGGAAAAAGCATCAAAATTGTCTCAGAAAAGTTATTAAACATTTTTTAAAGATGTGTTTTAGTGTTCTTTGGAGAGTTAAGGATAGAAATAAGTAATTTTAAAACTATAATTACATTATTTATGGACACCTGGATTATTAACGCATGATCGGGACGGATCGTGCTTCAGGGACGGATCGATCGTGCTTCAGGGACGGATCGATCGTGCTTCAGGGACGGATCGATCGTGCTTCAGGGACGGATCGATCGTGCTTCAGGGACGGATCGATCGTGCTTCAGGGACGGATCGATCGTGCTTCAGGGACGGATCGATCGTGCTTCAGGGACGGATCGATCGTGCTTCAGGGACGGATCGATCGTGCTTCAGGGACGGATCGATCGTGCTTCAGGGACGGATCGATCGTGCTTCAGGGACGGATCGATCGTGCTTCAGGGACGGATCGTGCTTCAGGGACGGATCGATCGTGCTTCAGGGACGGATCGATCGTGCTTCAGGGACGGATCGATCGTGCTTCAGGGACGGATCGTGCCTCAGGGACGGATCGTGCCTCAGGGACGGATCATTCCTCAGGGACGGATCGTGCTTCAGGGACGGATCGTGCTTCAGGGACGGATCATTCCTCAGGGACGGATCGTGCCTCAGGGACGGATCGTGCTTCAGGGACAGATCGTGCTTCAGGGACGGATCGTGCCTCAGGGACGGATCGATCGTGCTTCAGGGACGGATCGATCGTGCTTCAGGGACGGATCGATCGTGCTTCAGGGACGGATCGATCGTGCTTTAGGGACGGATCGATCGTGCTTCAGGGACGGATCGATCGTGCTTCAGGGACGGATCGATCGTGCTTCAGGGACGGATCGATCGTGCCTCAGGGACGGATCGATCGTGCCTCAGGGACGGATCGTGCCTCAGGGACGGATCGTGCCTCAGGGACGGATCGTGCCTCAGGGACGGATCGTGCCTCAGGGACGGATCGTGCCTCAGGGACGGATCGTGCTTCAGGGACGGATCGATCGTGCTTCAGGGACGGATCGATCGTGCTTCAGGGACGGATCGATCGTGCTTCAGGGACGGATCGATCGTGCTTCAGGGACGGATCGTGCCTCAGGGACGGATCGTGCCTCAGGGACGGATCGTGCCTCAGGGACGGATCGTGCCTCAGGGACGGATCGTGCCTCAGGGACGGATCGATCGTGCTTCAGGGACGGATCGATCGTGCTTCAGGGACGGATCGTGCCTCAGGGACGGATCGTGCTTCAGGGACGGATCGTGCCTCAGGGACGGATCGTGCCTCAGGGACGGATCGTGCCTCAGGGACGGATCGTGCCTCAGGGACGGATCGTGCCTCAGGGACGGATCGTGCTTCAGGGACGGATCGATCGTGCTTCAGGGACGGATCGATCGTGCTTCAGGGACGGATCGATCGTGCTTCAGGGACGGATCGATCGTGCCTCAGGGACGGATCGATCGTGCCTCAGGGACGGATCGTGCCTCAGGGACGGATCGTGCCTCAGGGACGGATCGTGCCTCAGGGACGGATCGTGTAGTGACACTGGGTGGAAAAGTAGTGCAGTGGAAATTGCCCACAATGCACCTTGACTGTAGTGATGAAGTATCTGAACGGTCAGTTCTTTATGTCGTGATGGAGGGGTCAGAGGTCAGGGTGGGCGGTGGGATGAAGCCCATGTGACCTACCTGGAAGTTTCCGGACTTGTTGGAGCAGGCAAACAGACGAGGAGGATGAGCATCCATGGAGTTGCTGAGCCGAGGAGAGTGACAGTAGTCCTCCTTTCCTCCCAGAGCCTCCCAGAAGCCATCTGTAAGCAGACAGGAAGATGCCATCATCCTGCTCAGGTCATTCCAGAAGATTCACTCTGCCTCCTCCTCACCTTCCTCCCCCCCCTCCTCCAGCTGGGTGGGAGTAACCTGGAGGATCTCGGACAGATGATCGGCTCCTTTAGCTTCAGCTGAGCTGCTGCTCTTCCCTTTCCACAGCCAGGATCCAGAGGAGGACACCAGGAGGAAAGCATCGTTGGAGTTCAGACAGGAGGAGGACGGCTCCACCTGTAGGGGGCAGCAGAGCAACGGGCTGATAGAGAGCTGGTTCACCTGAGAAGGACTCTAACCTGACGCTACGGCAACAGCTGCAGGTCATTAAACCAAAAACTGGGAAAGAGGGAAATAATAAACCAAAAGCTCCGCCTTAAATCCAGTCGTTACCTTCCGGCCGGCAGGAGGACGTCTGCTGGGTTTTAATAAAGCTGCTCATATGAGTATTTTTCTTACTCCCTTCCTAGTCACATCCTAGTCTCCTCCTAGTCATCTCACCTCCACAGCTCTGGTGTCTCCTGCTGGATTGGCTCGGACCCGGAACAAACGGGTCTCTGCCGCTGCAGACTGGCCGCCCTCCCTGGATGTCCCGCCCTTGTAGACCACCATTGGTTTGCCATCAAACATGCTCATGAGGTGGGGGGGCTCTTTGCCCTGAACAACCCTCACCTGTGCAGAAGGTTCCCAGTCATCAGGGTTCAGGTGAAAAGCGTACCAGTGGGACCAGCGTTCCCAGTTGTTTTACCTGGACTGCTCCACCTCCCAGTTCGTCGTCCAGCTGGATGGCCAGAACAGCCGAAGCCCCGGTCTCGTCCTGACTAGACTCCGCCCCCTGCCTGCAGAGGAAGCAGAGGACAGGTTATCTTCACTCACCAGCAGGTGGAGCTGTGGGACAGACCCAGTCCAGTATAGCGGGGGGGGGGCCTCACCAGATGTAGATGATGTGACCCTGCCTGCCACCATGCTGGTACTGGTAATGGATCAGGTAGCTGTCTCCTCCAAAGAACTGACCGTAGGAAGCCGGGTCCACCAGAACCTTATCGGATCCTTCAATCCTCCAGATCTGCACGCAGACACAAACCGCTCAATTTCCCACAACTGGGTTCATATCAAAGGCGTTCTGACCCGGTTCCTGGGTAGGAACCCTCCTTCATTAAATCCCCACCACCAGAGGCGGATCCAGGGGGGGGCTAATTGGGCCACAGCCCCGGATGTTTCCCCAAGAGCCCCAGATCTGAGTCAGATGTGCAGTACTGGAATCAACCAGATGGTGGCAGCCTGCAGCGTTCCAGCAGAAGGAGAAGTTTTTCCCTCATGGCTGACAGCTTTAGGAGTCCAGAGGCTCCGCAGCAGATTTTAAATGGATCGGCCAAATCACCAAATCCACAGTTTGGTGTTTAATGAAGAGAGAAATAAACACGGTTAAAGAATTCCAGGTGAGTTCATTTAATCCCATCTTATGGAAGAGGAGCGGATTATTTCAGGCAGCTGAAATCTCCAATCTCTCCTCCTCCCTTTGGGAAATAAAAAGCAACTGTTTCCAACTTCTCAAAAATGTTAATGTGATAAAGTAGTATAATAGAAATGTCCTTAATCCAGTAATCTGTCATATTCTACAGTAGAATGGGATTTAGCTGAAAATCTACGCATCTTCAAACTCAGGACCCCTGATCTCCTAGGATCCTAGATCCTCCCATGAGGGCGGATCTAGAATCCTAGATCCTCCCATGAGAGCGGATCTAGGATTCTAAGATGAGGAGCTTCATCTCTGGATTCTCGGTTTTCAGCGGGATCCACAGTAACAGAACCGTTCCAGGTGTCCTGGTTCCGGAGGAGCAGACCGGTACCAGCTATGGACCACTCCGGTCAAGCAGGGACAGCTCTCACCTTTTTGTCTCCGTCTCCTCTGTCCACCATCCCGTACTGAGCTGCCATGGAATCTGATTGGTGCAGCTTTGACACATCAAACGGTACCTGTCCAATCAGAAGAGGTCCATTAACGACCCGTTTGAGGACGGACTGGATCAGATCCTGAACCAGATCGACCTACTTTCTGTATCTTTGCCACTTTATTGGAAACGTAGGCCGTTCCCATGCCAACGGTGTCATCGGCGTCCTTCCAGTCCTTAAAGAACTGCTTGAAGAGGGGGGTCTCGCCGTACTCGGGAAGGACCTGGACCTGAGGGGGGGCAGAGACACAGATACTCTTAGGTTCCCTCTAAGGTGGCGGGAGAGGGTCCCTTTGAGGCGGTCACCTGGGTGTAGGGGGGGTAGTTCATCTGCTGGATGAACTTCTCTGAGCTCTGCAGGACAGCGTGCCGCTCATCGCTGTTAGCATCCCTTCCTGCAAACAGACAACAGGTGATCTCAGGTGAGTGCTGCTCAGAGAGGACCGCCCTCTTCTCGTCCAGAGGACGCAGCCGATCCCATCCAGAACCGAGTCGGACCTTTCCAGACAAAGATCTGTCCGTTGGTTCCATTGTCCAGGATGAAACACTCAGTGGACTCCAAGGCGTCTTGGGGGAACGGGTTCTGCTCCGATACCAGGGTGACCTCCATGTCCCCCCCGGCGTTGGACACCTGAAGGGACGGCGGGACAAACCAGAACAAATGTTAGGGGAAAAAGGAAGTGACATCACGACTGGAACCCAGAGAACCTTAGCCGAGGTACCTTGTAGAGCTTGGCCACCTTTCTGTTGGACACGTCCGTCTGGGTGTCCTCCTGGTGGGACTCGGGAAGATCCGGTTTCTCTCCCAGAATCTGATCGTACGGATGACAGGTAACAGGAAATGGTTTACCTCCTGTCCTCCATGGATCAGGTTCAGGACCGCGGTCCACTTGGTCTCACTGAACCTTCTAGACTGTACCCTCCGGTGACCTTTGACCCTGGCTCAGAGTTAGACCTGTTCTGCTGATCTGGTTACCTCTATCATCTTCTCTGGCTCTTCGCCTTCACCAACCACCTGGAGATTGGCCCGCCCACACCTCTCGTTGTCACGGATACTCTTAGAGACCTGTCAATGCATCAGCCGGTCAGCCTGATGACATCAGAATGAGGCCGCTGTGTGACATCACCACTCACCTTGGTGGCCTTGAGCTTCTCAAACACGTTGCTATGGCAACCAGACCATTGGATAATTTCCTGTGGGGACATAAGAAGGTTTATCCGTCCCCTCTGTCCAGGTACACCACCTGTCACCATCTGTCCCTACCTGTCCCAGGTCCAGGATGAAACTGTCTCCCTGGTTGAAACTCTCCCAGCTGACCGGAACCTCTGTTGCCCTAACGACACGCCGACCTTTGACCTGGAGCAGCCTCTGAACGTCCACCTCGTTGGTCACCACATGGTTGAACCCTGAGGCCACGCCTCCTTTCTGCAGGAAGACAAACAGGAATTGCAATCAAAGCCAAAGTGACGTCTGACAGGAGGTGTGTGTTTGGTCACCATGGTTACCAGGTAGGTGAGGCCCGTTTTGAAGTACCCGCTGAAGGTGGAGGACTCGTGACCTTGGACCTCGCGGTACTGGATGGGCGCGCCCTGCAGGAAGTCGTCCATCTGGACAGCAAGAATGGCCGCGGCTCCACTTTCATCCTGAGAGCACTCGGCACCTGCAGAACCAGCGTCACACTGATGGAAACGCTTCCAGGTCGCCGTTACCACGGCAACACAGCCCAAGCTGCTCTGAGGCTCCCTGAGGTTCCTCCATCGGACATTCCCCCGATCAGATGTTTCTGATGTTTGCTGCTAATGGGTCCGACTTTCACACGTGTTCATTCATAGTTCTGCTGCTTCAGGGTCTCATATATATGGGTTTATATTTTATGTTCTTTGAATATTATATTATATTTAGTTTTTAATCTAAGCACTCTCATCACTCTGACAGATGACATTGGTACCAAGCTGTATGATGTGACTTGTTTTTGGTATCGGTTGCATGGCTGTCCACGAGCCCGGTCCCAGCACTCAGGTCCGGTCCGGTCCCAGCACTCACATCCGGTCCGGTCCCAGCACTCAGGTCAGGTCCGGTCCCAGCACCCAGGTCCGGTCCGGTCCCAGCACCCAGGTCCGGTCCGGTCTCAGCACCCAGGTCCGGTCCGGTCCCAGGACCTGACCCAGCACTCAGGTCCGATCCGGTCCCAGCACCCAGGTCCGGTCCGGTCCCAGCACCCAGGTCCGGTCCGGTCCCAGGACCTGACCCAGCACTCAGGTCCGGTCCCAGCACCCAGGTCCGGTCCCAGCACCCAGGTCCGGTTCCAGCACCCAGGTCCGGTCCCAGCACTCAGATCCGGTCCGGTCCCAGCACTCAGGTCAGGTCCGGTCCCAGCACTCAGGTCAGGTCCGGTCCCAGCACTCAGGTCCGGTCCGGTCCCAGCACTCAGATCCGGTCCGGTCCCAGCACCCAGGTCAGGTCCGGTCCCAGCACCCAGGTCCGGTCCGGTCCCAGCACCCAGGTCCGGTCCGGTCTCAGCACCCAGGTCCGGTCCGGTCCCAGGACCTGACCCAGCACTCAGATCCGGTCCGGTCCCAGCACCCAGGTCAGGTCCGGTCCCAGCACCCAGGTCCGGTCCGGTCCCAGCACCCAGTTCCGGTCCGGTCCCAGCACCCAGGTCCGGTCCGGTCTCAGCACCCAGGTCCGGTCCGGTCCCAGCACCCAGGTCAGGTCCGGTCCCAGCACCCAGGTCCGGTCCGGTCCCAGCACCCAGGTCCGGTCCGGTCCCAGCACCCAGGTCCGGTCCGGTCCCAGGACCTGACCCAGCACTCAGGTCCGGTCCCAGCACCCAGGTCCGGTCCCAGCACCCAGGTCCGGTCCCAGCACCCAGGTCCGGTTCCAGCACCCAGGTCCGGTCCCAGCACTCAGATCCGGTCCGGTCCCAGCACTCAGGTCAGGTCCGGTCCCAGCACTCAGGTCCGGTCCGGTCCCAGCACTCAGGTCCGGTCCGGTCCCAGCACTCAGATCCGGTCCGGTCCCAGCACCCAGGTCAGGTCCGGTCCCAGCACCCAGGTCCGGTCCGGTCCCAGCACCCAGGTCCGGTCCGGTCCCAGGACCTGACCCAGCACTCAGGTCCGGTCCGGTCCCAGCACCCAGGTCCGGTCCGGTCCCAGCACCCAGGTCCGGTCCGGTCCCAGCACCCAGGTCCGGTCCGGTCCCAGGACCTGACCCAGCACTCAGGTCCGGTCCCAGCACCCAGGTCCGGTCCCAGCACCCAGGTCCGGTCCCAGCACCCAGGTCCGGTTCCAGCACCCAGGTCCGGTTCCAGCACCCAGGTCCGGTCCCAGCACCCAGGTCCGGTTCCAGCACCCAGGTCCGGTCCCAGCACCCAGGTCCGGTTCCAGTACCCAGGTCCGGTCCGGTTCCAGCACCCAGGTCCGGTCCGGTCCCAGCACCCAGGTCTGGTCCCAGCACCCAGGTCCGGTCCGGTCCAGGGACCTGACCCAGCACTCAGGTCCGGTCCGGTCCCAGCACTCAGGTCCGGTCCGGTCCCAGCACCCAGGTCCGGTCCCAGCACCCAGGTCCGGTTCCAGCACCCAGGTCCGGTTCCAGCACCCAGGTCCGGTCCGGTCCCAGCACCCAGGTCCGGTCCCAGCACCCAGGTCCGGTTCCAGCACCCAGGTCCGGTTCCAGCACCCAGGTCCGGTCCCAGCACCCAGGTCCGGTTCCAGCACCCAGGTCCGGTCCCAGCACCCAGGTCCGGTCCGGTCCCAGCACCCAGGTCCGGTCCGGTCCCAGCACCCAGGTCCTGCCCGGTCCCAGCACCCAGGTCCGGTCCGGTCCCAGCACCCAGGTCCGGTCCGGTCCCAGCACCCAGGTCCGGTCCGGTCCCAGCACCCAGGTCCGGTCCGGTCCCAGCAGGATGTTGGATCCATCAGCTCCACCTTAATGGGAACTCTGGAGAAGCAGGAGCAACCAAAGGGTTGTGGGTTCAAAGCCCAGCTCTGGCTTTCATTGTGATGTCGTTGGACACCTCATCGTCTACTGATGGTGGTCGGAGGCGGCGCCTGTCTACGGCAGCCTGGCTTCTGTCAGCGAGCCCCGGGGCGGCGGTGGCCGTGACGCAGCTCGCCACCATCAGCGTGTGGCTGAATGTGGGGAAAAAGCGCTTTGCTCAAACCTCCCACTAGGTTCCAGGTTTTTCCAGACCGGAGCTCCTCCTCTACTGCAGGGTTAGGGTCAGCCCCCCACCCCCACCTGCTTCTGCTTCTCTACTCACCTTGCCAGTAGTGCAGGTCGTACTGCAGGTCTCCTCGGCGGTTGCTGGTGCTGTTCAGAACCACGTAGGCGTCTCCGGTGTAGAAGCGTCCATAAAGACTCTCAGGAACCGGAGCCAGGTCCATGTTCTCCACCCGCCACACCTGAAGCCCCGCCTCTTTGCCTGCACGCTCAAATTCAGGATGGGAAGCCATGATGTCACCTGTGGTGGGCGGAGCAGCAGAAACATCACCTGTTAGGCAGCGGGCACGCCACGGAGCGGACAGACGGCAGGACGACCCGGTTCTGACTTCACCCTGAGCATCTGCAGAACCTGGAAGTCGACCCGGCTCCGCCCACACCTTCTCCCAGCCGCACCCCCCAGAGCCAAGACCTGGACCGGGACCAGAACCCCCATGTCCCAGATTAAAGGACCCACCAGGCTGGATCCATTACTGGACATCAGGAGTCCAGAACCGGGCTCAACCAGACCAGGTTCTAGAAGGTTCTGATCCTCGGACCTGCAGGTCTGAGTGTCGGGCTCCAGAGAGGAAGGATTGCTCAGAACCGATTGGGTCCGAGCAGACGGAGGAGATGGGAGTGGACCAGAACCAGGGGAACCGGAACCAGGGGAAGCAGGGGAACCGGAACCAGAACCAGGGGAACCGGAACCAGCGGAACCAGAACCAGGGGAAGCAGAACCAGAACCAGGGGAACTGGAACCAGGGGAAGCAGAACCAGAGGAACCGGAACCAGAACCAGGGGAACTGGAACTGTGGTAAAAACTGTAACTGTTTCACATCCAGAAGAGGAAGCTGTCCAGGAGTCAGAGGAGGAAAATGTTTGAGTTCGGTTCTGATCAGAAAAACTTTAAACCAAACTGGGTTCACTGAGGCCCGGTCCAAACCAGGAAGTCTCACCGATCTCCAGAGAGGAGGCACACCTGAGCTAGGCGGAAGCAGAACAATGCTCCACACCCAAACAGAACACCTGCAGGTTCTGGAACAGCTGGCAGGTAAACGGGCCAGAACAAGCAGCCCGGTTCTCCCTCAGCTGAGGAGGAGCAGGACGAGGAGGAGGTCCGTGTTCTCACCTGGTTCTGGGATGAAGTCTGATCCAAACAGCAGCTGCTCACCTTCAGGACCTGTAGGGATGTTTTCCTCAGCTGGACCTGAGCGGTTCTGACTCAGCAGGGTGGGGCTGCAGGTAATTCAAGCCTCCACCCCTCCCCCACCGCCCTGCAGCAGCCCCGCCCAGCTGGTCCTGATAGGCGGAGCATAAACCGGGTCACGGGCCAGATCAGTTTGACAACAGGCCTCTGCTTCTCCTGCAGGTTCTGCTGTGGTTCCATCAGAACTTCTCCAGGTCCAGAGATGAAGCACCTGCTGTTACCGGACCCAACAGAACCAACTGTTCCTCTGGAACAGAACCACTGCAAGGTCCAGTTCAGTTACTGGTTTGGGTTCTATGACCCACTTTCAGGTCTCCTCTGCAGACTGAGGTGGGACGATGTTCTGGACCAGAGTTCTGGATCAGAGATCTGGATCAGAACATCTTCAGATCCAGAGCCGCAGGGGAACCTTTGGACCTGGTTCTGAACCTGGTTCTGGGATGATTCTCTGGACCTGATTTCTTCTGATTTTGAACATCTCCCCTCATTCTGCTTCACTTCCGGCTTTTATTTTCCGGAACTTGCCCGTTTGACGTCATTTCCGGGGTAGAACACCTGGGTTGTGTATTTTGAAGTCTCAGACCGGAAGTTGTTGGTCCGAGCTGGCTGTGGGTTCGGCTCTGGTTTCCAGTGGTCTTTCCACGCGTGGACGCGGTTCCGTGGAGATGGAGATGTTCAACAAGCTGAGCGGGATGCTGCTGGGGGCCCTGGAGGCGGTGAGTCCGCGGAACGGGGGACACGGAGACACTCTCCATGTCCCTCCTGTCCCCTCAGCTCCTCCATGAAGCTATAAGCTAGCAGCCGTGTTTAGCTGAAACTGCGCATGCGCAGTAGGCTACCAGCTGACTGCTGAATGAGGTGGACCCACAGCCTTTAGCTCAGCTCTATTCCTCTAGATCTACAACCCTGCAGCTGTTTCATGCAGCACATCATAGATCTACATAAAAACACACACATATAAATATATACATATATAATATTTATCTATATACTTATATATGTGTGTTTATATATCTACAATACAGAGTATAAGTCTGGACACTCCTTCTCATTCAGAGAGAGATATTTATTTTCATGACTATAAAAATTATAGATTCCACTGACGGCATCAGAACTATGAATGAACTCGTGGAATTATATATATTATATATAATAATATATATACTGAAGAGAAAAATGAAACAACTGAGAATGTCTTCTACTCTAGATTCTTCAAAGTAGCCTCCTTTAGCTTTGATCTCTCTCTCATTCTCTTGATGAGCTTCCAGAGGCCGTCACCTGAAATGGTTCTCAGTCTTGAAGGAGTTCCCAGAGATGCTTAGACCTGGTTGGCCTGTTGCCTTCACTCTAGTCTTAGATTTTATTTGATCATTTTGTGTGTAAAGAAAAATAAATTTCATTAAGAACAGCTCTGTAGACTATTTCAGTTTTTAAAGTGCAGCGTTGATAAGGCAGGATAAAAACAGTGATGAAAACAGTAAAGACGTGACTGCATAGTTTCAGTTCCAACAGTTCATCAGTGTGATGGCGGTGGGGAAGAAGCTGCTGCAGAACCTGCTGGTCCTGCATTGAATGCTGGGAAGCCTCTTCCCAGAGGGCAGCAGGGAGAACAGTCCATGGTGGGGGGGTCATTGATGATGTCACAGGACACGCAGCGCTGGCCGCTGGCTAAGCATCTGTACCACTTCCCCAAGCGCTTCACAGGCTTTTCTTGGATAGTTGGGATGGTGTTCTCTCCAATTTTGAAGTGGTTCCGATCCGAGGTTCTAGAGGCTGGTCAGACCAGTTTACACCAGTCTGGCCAGTTTGAACCAGCCTGGCCTCTGCATGTCTTCCAGAGGGAACCTACGGTGGACCTGCTGGACTCCTTCGTGGATCACTGGAGGTCCATCACCACCTACTACATCCAGACCACAGGTGAGGTTGGGTCAGCAGCTACTTGCTACCTCACACCACCAGCTGACGCCTGATTGGCCCATTCTTTGTGCAGATGACAGCCGCCCCGCCTCCCAGACCGACATCCCCTGGCGTCTGCGGCAGATGTCTGACATCCTGGTGTACGAAGAGAAGCAGCAGGTGATGACCTCACACACAGCTGTTACCATGGCAACATCATGAGCACAGCCTTGAAACGTCTGGTTTTACTGGTCAGGGCTGAAGTTAGCTCTGGAAGCTAGAACATCCCAAATACCTGAGAGAGAGAGAGAACATCTAGAACTAATTATCTAGACTGGCCTTTCTAAGACACAGAGGAGAAATGACCAAGAGATGGAGCCTGTGGAACCTGGGTTCACCTGAGGACGTTCTCCACCTGCTTGATTCTGCAGAGGAACTCAGGTTCCAGGTCCAGCAGCCCAGTCTAGCTGGGGTTCCTGTAGGGGAGAGAGAACATGAGGAAAAGTTCAGAACCTTCACTGGAGAAGCTGGAATACTAAACTATTCCTCATCCAGTCGGTTAGCCCAGAACAGCCTCAGCAAAGGTCAGAGGTGATAATTCAGAATGACCGACTGGTTCCAGAACCTCCGCAGACCCGGCAGAACTCAGTAAAGCTCCTGATGATCCCATAGAATCCTGGGAACCTGGTCTGAGGAGCCAGGAGGAAGAAGCTGGCCCTGCAGTCAAACATGATGGTGGCAGAGTGGTGCCCTGGGACCACTGGCCTCCATGGAACCAACAGTTCTGTTCAGGAGAGACTGAAGGAGGAAGGCTAAAAAAATGAGAAGGTTCTGATGGGTGATATAGGAGGTTCTAGAGGCTGATGGAGGAGGTTCTAGAGGCTGATGGAGGAGGTTCTAGAGGCTGATGGAGGAGGTTCTAGAGGCTGATGGAGGAGGTTCTAGAGGTTGATGGAGGAGGTTCTAGAGGCTGATGGGGGAGGTTCTAGAGGCTGATGGAGGAGGTTCTAGAGGCTGATGGAGGAGGTTCTAGAGGCTGATATAGGAGGTTCTAGAGGCTGATATAGGAGGTTCTAGAGGCTGATGGGGGAGGTTCTAGAGGCTGATGGAGGAGGTTCTAGAGGCTGATGGGGAGGTTCTAGAAGGTGATGGGGGAGGTTCTAGAGGCTGATGGAGGAGGCTCTAGAAGCTGAAGGGGAGGTTCTAGAAGCTGATGGAGGAGGTTCTAGAGGCTGATGGAGGAGGTTCTAGAGGCTGATGGAGGAGGTTCTAGAGGCTGATGGAGGAGGTTCTAGAGGCTGATGGAGGAGGTTCTAGAGGCTGATGGGGAGGTTCTAGAAGGTGATGGGGGAGGTTCTAGAGGCTGATGGAGGAGGTTCTAGAGGCTGATGGGGAGGTTCTAGAAGCTGATGGAGGAGGTTCTAGAGGCTGATGGGGAGGTTCTAGAAGGTGATGGGGGAGGTTCTAGAGGCTGATGGAGGAGGTTCTAGAGGCTGATGGGGAGGTTCTAGAAGGTGATGGGGGAGGTTCTAGAGGCTGATGGAGGAGGTTCTAGAGGCTGATGGAGGAGGTTCTAGAAGCTGATGGAGGAGGTTCTAGAGGCTGATATAGGAGGTTCTAGAGGCTGATGGGGGAGGTTCTAGAGGCTGATATAGGAGGTTCTAGAGGCTGATGGGGGAGGTTCTAGAGGCTGATGGAGGAGGTTCTAGAGGCTGATGGGGAGGTTCTAGAAGGTGATGGGGGAGGTTCTAGAGGCTGATGGAGGAGGCTCTAGAAGCTGAAGGGGAGGTTCTAGAAGCTGATGGAGGAGGTTCTAGAGGCTGATGGAGGAGGTTCTAGAGGCTGATGGAGGAGGTTCTAGAGGCTGATGGAGGAGGTTCTAGAGGCTGATGGAGGAGGTTCTAGAGGCTGATGGGGAGGTTCTAGAAGGTGATGGGGGAGGTTCTAGAGGCTGATGGAGGAGGTTCTAGAGGCTGATGGGGAGGTTCTAGAAGCTGATGGAGGAGGTTCTAGAGGCTGATGGGGAGGTTCTAGAAGGTGATGGGGGAGGTTCTAGAGGCTGATGGAGGAGGTTCTAGAGGCTGATGGGGAGGTTCTAGAAGGTGATGGGGGAGGTTCTAGAGGCTGATGGAGGAGGTTCTAGAGGCTGATGGAGGAGGTTCTAGAAGCTGATGGAGGAGGTTCTAGAGGCTGATGGAGGAGGTTCTAGAGGCTGATGGAGGAGGTTCTAGAGGCTGATGGAGGAGGTTCTAGAGGCTGATGGAGGAGGTTCTAGAGGCTGATGGGGGAGGTTCTAGAGGCGGATGGGGGAGGTTCTATAAGCTGATGGAGGAGGTTCTAGAGACTGATGGGGAGGTTCTAGAGGCTGATGGGGGAGGTTCTAGAGGCTGATGGGGGAGGTTCTGACGGCTGATGCAGGAGGTTCTAGAGGCTGATGGAGGAGGTTCTAGAGGCTGATGGAGGAGGTTCTAGAGGCTGATGGAGGAGGTTCTAGAGGCTGATGGAGGAGGTTCTAGAGGTTGATGGAGGAGGTTCTAGAGGCTGATGGGGGAGGTTCTAGAGGCTGATGGAGGAGGTTGTAGAGGCTGATGGAGGAGGTTCTAGAGGCTGATATAGGAGGTTCTAGAGGCTGATATAGGAGGTTCTAGAGGCTGATGGGGGAGGTTCTAGAGGCTGATGGAGGAGGTTCTAGAGGCTGATGGGGAGGTTCTAGAAGGTGATGGGGGAGGTTCTAGAGGCTGATGGAGGAGGCTCTAGAAGCTGAAGGAGGAGGTTCTAGAGGCTGATGGAGGAGGTTCTAGAGGCTGATGGGGAGGTTCTAGAAGCTGATGGAGGAGGTTCTAGAGGCTGATGGAGGAGGTTCTAGAGGCTGATGGAGGAGGTTCTAGAGGCTGATGGAGGAGGTTCTAGAGGCTGATGGGGGAGGTTCTAGAGGCGGATGGGGGAGGTTCTATAAGCTGATGGAGGAGGTTCTAGAGGCTGATGGAGGAGGTTCTAGAGACTGATGGGGAGGTTCTAGAGGCTGATGGGGAGGTTCTAGAGGCTGATGGGGGAGGTTCTAGAGGCTGATGGGGGAGGTTCTAGAGGCTGATGGGGGAGGTTCTGACGGCTGATGCAGGAGGTTCTAGAGGCTGATGGAGGAGGTTCTAGAGGCTGATGGGGGAGGTTCTAGAGGCTGATGGGGGAGGTTCTAGAGGCTGATGGAGGAGGTTCTAGAGGCTGATGGAGGAGGTTCTAGAGGCTGATGGGGGAGGTTCTAGAGGCTGATGGAGGAGGTTCTAGAGGCTGATGGGGGAGGTTCTAGAGGCTGATGGGGGAGGTTCTGACGGCTGATGCAGGAGGTTCTAGAGGCTGATGGAGGAGGTTCTAGAGGCTGTTGGGGGAGGTTCTGACGGCTGATGGAGGAGGTTCTAGAGGCTGATGGAGGAGGTTCTAGAGGCTGATGGGGGAGGTTCTAGAGGCTGATGGGGGAGGTTCTAGAGGCTGATGGAGGAGGTTCTAGAGGCTGATGGGGGAGGTTCTAGAGGCTGATGGGGGAGGTTCTAGAGGCTGATGGGGGAGGTTCTAGAGGCTGATGGAGGAGGTTCTAGAGGCTGATGGGGGAGGTTCTAGAGGCTGATGGAGGAGGTTCTAGAGGCTGATGGAGGAGGTTCTAGAGGCTGATGGAGGAGGTTCTAGAGGCTGATGCGGGAGGTTCTAGAGGCTGATGGGGGAGGTTCTAGAGGCTGATGCGGGAGGTTCTAGAGGCTGATGGGGGAGGTTCTAGAGGCTGATGCGGGAGGTTCTAGAGGCTGATGGGGGAGGTTCTTCGGTTCCAACCCTCACTCTAAGGCAGGGTTCTCTCCAGGTGGAGGGAAAAATTTTGTGGTGCGTTTTAAGCCAGCCGGTTCTGACCCGTTCCCTGTGTTCTGGTCCAGGATGTGGAGCAAACCGGGCCCTGTCTGCAGTACCTGCTGCAGCACAAACTTCTGGAGACCATGACCACCCTGGCGAAGGCTCAGGTAAGCTCACCTGCTGAACCCTCCTGGTTCTGATCTAGGTGCTCGGTGGGGCTCAGAATCCTGTGGTTCTGTTGGGAAGAAGGTGGATCGGACTCATGGATGTTCTGTCCTCCTTAGTATCCTCCAGGGATGACCCAGCAGGTCCTGATCTTTGTCACCAAGCTGCTGCTTCAGATGCAGAAGCCTCTTCTGCAGCTCGTCCCCGTCTACAGACCAGTACAGGTGAGCTACTGTCCAGCTGGGGACTGGTTCTGACCCAATCCTTTCAGCAGGCTGCTCCAGTTTAGCTACTGGGGAGGATCCAAAGGGCTGTAGGATCACGGTCATTGACTGATGATCTGGAGCAACAGTTACCACAGCAGGAACCCGACCTCTGCAGAAACATCTAGAACATTCTGACCCGGTTCTGGCCTGGTTCTGACCCGGTTCTGACCGGGTTCAGACCCAGGCCATGGTCCTAAGGCTCCATGTTTGTCCTCCTTCATCAGAAGCTGATTGAACTCTGTGCTCCTCCTGGTTCCGGTGCTGAGAAGGAGGAGGTCCGCTTCCTGTTTGCCGTCTGCAGCAGACTGAACCAGGATCCACATGTTCTCCAAAACGTTCTGCAGGTGAGCAGCTGAGGAACAGCTAAGAGCTTTTAGCTCCGCCTCCTGCTGATGATTTTTGTGCTTTCAGCTCCCAGACCAGCAGCTGTCCTCCAGTCAGAGCGCTGATGCAGCCAGCAGCCAATCAGAGCCCTCTGCATCAAGCCCCGTCCACTCCCAGCAGGGTCTGCTGTGGGTTCTGGTGCAGCTCAGCAGGAGTCCTGTGAGTTTCTTAGAGGCTGTCCCCATGTTCTCCTGCGGTGTCCTTACGTCCTCCTGCTGTGCTCCTGTCTCCTCAGCGGCCCCCGGTGCGTCTGAAGGCCTGTGAGGGCCTCCTGCTGCTGTCGGCCCTCCTGGATGGATCCTCAGAGGAGCTGCTTCCTGCTGGGGCCCAGCTGGGAGAGCTGCTGGCTGGGAGGCTGCAGGAGCTCTACTGCCTGCTGCCCCAGGAGCAGCTGGAGGCAGAGGAGCTGAGGAGCTGGCCCCGCCCCTCATGGAGGTCGGTGGTTACCATGGAGACTGGCTAGACAGCAGCAGACCTCATCTGACCTCTGTGTGTCCTTATAGGTCGGAGTCTCAACTGGATCACCTGACCTCTTTCCTCTCCTGGTTCCACTTCCTGGATCAGCTGACCACAGACGCTCCCCAGGTACTCAGCTCTACTACTGCAGAGATACTATAGTAGTACGACTACAGTAAACCTGCAGTAGTACTTCTGCAGGTTTACTCTACTTTTCACTTCACTTTATTTCTATAGCTCCAATTCACATCATGTCATCTCAGGTCACTTTCCAGTTCACCAGATCATCCAGTCAGATTGATTCAAAGTTTTCTATCTAAGGAAAACCAGCTGATTGCATCGACTCATTGACTCTTCAGCAATCCCTCACACTAAGCATGCTTGTAGCGACAGTGGAGAGGAAAAACTCCCTTTGAACAGGAAGAAACCTCCAGCAGAACCAGGCTCAGTGTGAGCGGCCATCTGCTGAGGCCCACTGGGGTTCAAGGAGACAGAAGCAGACATAGAAAAAGAAGCATAGATACAAAAGGCAACTGTCAACCAGCTCCACAGGCGGCCCCGTCCAGGAAACACACAGCCAGGCAGACGAGCTCCGAGCCAGCTCCCATGTCAGAGGATGAAGAGAGCACATCCAGTTAGTCACAGTCAGAGAAACAGGACTACACTGGAAAACAGGCCAAGCTCCAACATCTAGAAACAAAGGTGTTGATGGCAGCAGCACAGCTACTACCAGCAGAGGTGCCTGTTTTTCCAGTGTAGTCCTGTTTCTCTGACTGTGACTAACTGGATGTGCTCTCTTCTGAATAGAATTGAATTGAATGTAATCAGTGAGTCAGACTGACTGATCTCCCGCTGCAGCTGTGAGCTCAGACCTCTGGTTCTGATCCATCTGGTCTCCTGTCCAGGTTCTGTCTGTCCAGGTGTCCCAATGTGTCCGTGGCCTGTGGCTCATGGAGACTCTTCTTCCTCAGCTGCTGCACACGTACGCTTTCCTTCCTCCTCCTGTTGTTTTTCCTGTTGAGGGGGCGGAGCCTAACATGCAGTTGTATACGGTATCCAGGTGTGAGCAGAACATCCTGGTGTCCACCTCTGTCCTCTGCCATGTTGTCAGAATGGTCCAGTCCCCGTCTCTGCTGGAGCAGCTCCTCCACTTCCTGTTGAGGACGCCGTCCCTGATGGAGCAGCTGCTGCGTCGCTGCGACCACGTCTCTGAGCAGGTGAGGCTGAGGGCCACGCCCACAAAGCCAGGCACCTGAGATCTAGGCTCCGCTGAGTCTCTGTGTCCTCAGATCAGCATGACGTCTCTGTCTTTGGTGGAAGAGCTGCTACAGAAGCCTCACAGGGACATTCTGGACCACCTGGTGCTGAGCTTCCTGCAAAGCCGCAGTTACCTGTCGTCACCTGTAGGGGTCCCAGAGGAGCGGCAGCCTGACAGCGGCGAGGAGGGCGAGGACCCCCAGTAGGTGCATCACTGGGGCCCCCAGGCAGGGGAGGGGTGTACTCGGACTGACCGGCTGCTTCTGTCCCTCAGGGACCTGGACGACGACCCCTTCTTCTCAGACGGCTTCCCTGATGACCACCTTCCTCCTCCTCTTCATCAGCCTGCTGCTCCAGGATCGGCTGCAGACGTCGTAAACAGGTACCGACCCAAATGATCCCAGCAGAACCAGAACATGATGGCTGAGGAGCAGGTTCTGCTGGGTCAGCAGACCTCCTGGCTGGTTCTGGTCTCAGAGGTTCTGACAGAACTCTCTCTGCCTTCAGTTTCCTGTGTCTGGTTCCGGTCCAGGTGCGATCCGCCCACCTGCTGCAGGAAGGAGGCTATGAGTCCTACGTGCTGGATGCTCGCTCCTTGGTAACAGACCCAGCAGGTTGGGGGCGGTTGTCATGGTTACCCAAGGATCCATCAGATGAGCCAATGTCCTCATTGGGCTTCCGTAGCTCAGGGAGACGTCAGGTTGTCCTGAAACATCCTAGCATAAGATCAGAGAGTTTGTGGTTTTCTTTAAATCGTCTTAAGGAATAAAATCAGAATAGTTTGGTTTGGTAGGAAGGAATAATTTCTAACAGAAATGATTGAATGTTGATGTTTTATTTGTAATATCTATAATTATAGTGTTTGGCGTCAGATGGAAGCTAACATGGTTAATCACAGTTTGGCTCATAAAACGTTAAAGAAATAAAACTCTCTGTTCTCCTAATCTGTGTTCCTCTGTCTGACCTGGTGACCAGCTCCAGTCTCTCCCTGACTCGGACCCTCCATGGTCTCACCATATCATAGTTCTATACAGCGTCTGATACAAAAAGTGAAAGCCCTTTTGTCATTGTGACACAGCGCACACAAGTGAACACTGCACACCATGAAATTGCATTTATGCCTCACCCGTGCAAGGGGGCAGCCCTCAATGGCGCCCCAAGGGAGCAGTGTGGCAGGACGGTACCATGCTCAGGGTACCTCAGTCATGGAGGAGGATGGGGGAGAGCGCTGGTTAATTACTCCCCCCACCAACCTGGCGGGTCGGGAGTCGAACCGGTAACCTTTGGGATCCAAGTCTGACACCCTAACCGCTCACCCACGACTGCCTCCAAAAAGGTCTTATTGCTGATGTCCGGATGCCATTCCGTCGTGTCGGGGGTCCGGATGCCATTCCGTCGTGTCGGGCGTCCGGATGCCATTCCGTCGTGTCGGGCGTCCGGATGCCATTCCGTCGTGTCGGGGGTCCGGATGCCATTCCGTCGTGTCGGGCGTCCGGATGCCATTCCGTCGTGTCGGGGGTCCGGATGCCATTCCGTCGTGTCGGGCGTCCGGATGCCATTCCGTCGTGTCGGGGGTCCGGATGCCATTCCGTCGTGTCGGGGGTCCGGATGCCATTCCGTCGTGTCGGGGGTCCGGATGCCATTCCGTCGTGTCGGGCGTCCGGATGCCATTCCGTCGTGTCGGGCGTCCGGATGCCATTCCGTCGTGTCGGGGGTCCGGATGCCATTCCGTCGTGTCGGGGGTCCGGATGCCATTCCGTCGTGTCGGGCGTCCGGATGCCATTCCGTCGTGTCGGGGGTCCGGATGCCATTCCGTCGTGTCGGGCGTCCGGATGCCATTCCGTCGTGTCGGGGGTCCGGATGCCATTCCGTCGTGTCGGGCGTCCGGATGCCATTCCGTCGTGTCGGGGGTCCGGATGCCATTCCGTCGTGTCGGGCGTCCGGATGCCATTCCGTCGTGTCGGGGGTCCGGATGCCATTCCGTCGTGTCGGGCGTCCGGATGCCATTCCGTCTTGTCGGGCGTCCGGATGCCATTCCGTCGTGTCGGGGGTCCGGATGCCATTCCGTCGTGTCGGGCGTCCGGATGCCATTCCGTCGTGTCGGGGGTCCGGATGCCATTCCGTCGTGTCGGGGGTCCGGATGCCATTCCGTCGTGTCGGGGGTCCGGATGCCATTCCGTCGTGTCGGGCGTCCGGATGCCATTCCGTCGTGTCGGGGGTCCGGATGCCATTCCGTCGTGTCGGGCGTCCGGATGCCATTCCGTCGTGTCGGGGGTCCGGATGCCATTCCGTCGTGTCGGGCGTCCGGATGCCATTCCGTCGTGTCGGGCGTCCGGATGCCATTCCGTCGTGTCGGGGGTCCGGATGCCATTCCGTCGTGTCGGGGGTCCGGATGCCATTCCGTCGTGTCGGGGGTCCGGATGCCATTCCGTCGTGTCGGGCGTCCGGATGCCATTCCGTCGTGTCGGGGGTCCGGATGCCATTCCGTCGTGTCGGGGGTCCGGATGCCATTCCGTCGTGTCGGGCGTCCGGATGCCATTCCGTCGTGTCGGGGGTCCGGATGCCATTCCGTCGTGTCGGGGGTCCGGATGCCATTCCGTCGTGTCGGGGGTCCGGATGCCATTCCGTCGTGTCGGGCGTCCGGATGCCATTCCGTCGTGTCGGGCGTCCGGATGCCATTCCGTCGTGTCGGGGGTCCGGATGCCATTCCGTCGTGTCGGGCGTCCGGATGCCATTCCGTCGTGTCGGGGGTCCGGATGCCATTCCGTCGTGTCGGGCGTCCGGATGCCATTCCGTCTTGTCGGGCGTCCGGATGCCATTCCGTCGTGTCGGGGGTCCGGATGCCATTCCGTCGTGTCGGGCGTCCGGATGCCATTCCGTCGTGTCGGGGGTCCGGATGCCATTCCGTCGTGTCGGGCGTCCGGATGCCATTCCGTCGTGTCGGGCGTCCGGATGCCATTCCGTCGTGTCGGGCGTCCGGATGCCATTCCGTCGTGTCGGGGGTCCGGATGCCATTCCGTCGTGTCGGGCGTCCGGATGCCATTCCGTCTTGTCGGGCGTCCGGATGCCATTCCGTCGTGTCGGGGGTCCGGATGCCATTCCGTCGTGTCGGGGGTCCGGATGCCATTCTATGCGACTGATGACCTCTAATAACGACCATTTATCGGGATGATAACATCCATTACAGCTGCAAACAGCCAGTTAGTATTTAATGTTTAAAGAGAAAGGATCAAACTGAGGAGGAACCCATGAGATGGTGAACAGGTTCTATATATTAGAACAACCTTTTTATTCTTCATCTTCACCCGCTGACAAATGATTTCACCTAAATAGATACATTGATCTACTACCATTCAAAAAATAAACCCCTAATATTATTGTGGTCATAACAGGCTATGGCAAGCCGTTTTGATATTTATAATTTTTACTGAATATGTATTCCTGATGTCTGAAAAAAAAAGACCATTTCAAACAAAATAGCATTCTTCACATCTAGAATAAACATTCTAGATGTCTAGAAATTAATTTCAGATCTCCATATTCCTAATATACTTGTCAGCATTTGTATATTTTGAATATGAAGAAATATATTTCAGATTTCATCAATACATTTTCAGTCCAGCTGATAAATGTCAGAAAGGCCACTTAAAATGTGTAAATATTAGATATATAAAACTTAATTGTTACTAATAAAATTTTGTTTTTGCTTTTAATAAATGTAGAAACGGCTTGCCATAGACACTTCATATAAACTTACACATTAACTTGAGCAACAATCTTCTCCTCCGTCGTCTCCTTTTCATGTTTCTGTCTTTTTAAACACATTTTCCTTTTTTATTTCTTCATTAAATCTCTAGTTCCAGTGGGCTGAAATAGGCACTTCTTGTTGCCCGTTGTCATGGTGACTCGTCAAATCGGTGCTCCTCTGTTAATGGCTTTTTATACTTCTTATGCACATACTTTTTATAGCCAGATTAACTTAGAGTTCCAGAGTTGAATCTGAGTTTGTTAAACCTGCTTTGTGAAACGTCCCCCTGTTAACATCATGGTAAATGTCCTGTACTTATATAGAGCTGCGTAGATGTGGACCAAGCTCCGCCCCTTTAGGTCTATCTCTGATTGGATCAACCTTAATAGTAAAGCTTCTCTTCCCATCAGGTGGCCCAGTGCCGGTCTCTCTCTCTCTCCTGGGACTGGCCAAAAACTCTACCCCCTCCTACCTGCTCTCCAGGTAAAGAAGGGGACTTCTTCGAAGGTCACCTGCTGAAGGTTCTGTTTGAACGTCTGGGACGCATCTTACAACAGGTAGGCAAGAGCTGAGGTCACACCTGTCCCTATAGCTGATCATCTACTTCTAGTCAGACTCGCCTGTGTCCACCTGTTCCCTGACCCGCCTGTCTCCACTTGTCACCTGACTCATCTGAGTCCACCTGCTTACCTGTTCCCTGACTCGCCTGTGTCCACCTGTTCCCTGACTTGCGTGTCAACCTGTCCGCCTGTTTCCTGAGTCACCTGTATCCACCCGTCACCTGACTCTGTGTGTTCACCTGTTTTCGGTCCCTGACTCCCTTGTCTTTAAGGGTACATCTAGGTTCTGGGGCCCCGCTTCTCCCAGCATCCGTCCCATGTAGATGGGGTCTTGTGGAACAGCCTGTGACTTTGGACAGTCTAGGTATTGCCTGCTGCCCTGCCCTGACCTGCCCAGCAACTGTTAAAGCTGATGCTAAAGATATAAAGATGTAAAAGTGGAGGAAAGGTGCTAAAGATCAGGGGGCCATATAGGGTTTA
Source organism: Cyprinodon tularosa (assembly GCF_016077235.1). Lineage (NCBI taxonomy): Eukaryota > Metazoa > Chordata > Actinopteri > Cyprinodontiformes > Cyprinodontidae > Cyprinodon > Cyprinodon tularosa. The sequence continues at coordinate 7,391 of NW_024038379.1, read as the reverse complement.
AATGTAAGGACCACTCTAAGGGCCCATGACTACAATGGGCCCCAAAATATAAGAACAGGATTGTTATTTATATAAAAACCAGAACCCACCTGTATCTGTGTGGAACGGTTTGTTTCTGCCTTTCTGGAACTGGCAGCTTTAGGCAACGGTTGCCCGTCAGCTGAAGTTGAGACCAACAATAAAGAAAGACCAAAGAAAGGAGGCCCGCCCAGTTCGTCTCCACTGAGGAAGGTCGTTGTCTGATTAGCATTAAGTTAAGGTACGCTAGCTTTGGTATTTAAACATGGAAGGTGACAGATGAGTCACAGAGAGCAGATTAAATTCATCACTGCTCCTCCTCGACCAATCAGCTATGAGCTGCAATGAATCATGGGAACAGTTGGCCGTCCCCATCCTTCAGATGGGGGACATCAGGAGAACAGCCTGCATCTTGTACCAATGCATTCCCTGAATTCCTGAAACCCTGCTGAGGTGTCCTTTTTGTTCACAGCCATACGAGTTGAGCCTCCAGCTGACTGCCATCTTGTCCCGTCTCTCCTCCTTTGACCACCCTCTGTTGGACGAATACCTGCTGGACCCGTACGTCCCCCTGTCCCCAAGCAGCAAATCGCTGTTCTCTGTCCTGGTCAGGGTAAGGCGGGCCGTTACACCCAGAACAATCAGAGCTGCTTTGCGTTCCGCTCACGTCCTGTCTCTCTGTGTGACGTGTCTCAGGTGATGGGGGAGCTGGTGCAGCGGACCCAGCAGGTCTCCAACATCTCAGAGCGTCTGATGGACACCAGGAGACACCTACTGGGCCTGAACCAAAACCCCAGGTAGCTCCATGTTTGTTGTAGATGTTGTTGTTGTTGCATATCTAGAGAGACCAAGCAGAACCAGAGGAGGGCTTGACCTAAACCAGAGCAGAGAGAACCTCAGGAGAGCGTTTCTCCACCAGTTCTGGAGGACTGTGTTCTGGTACCAAAGAGACATAAGCTTCAGTCCTCATTGACCTTAGACCTGTTAGCCTGATACCCAGCATCACGAAGGAGAACCCCCATGGACCACAGAGTCCTCCAGAGACTCCTGTCAATCCGAGTCCTTCAGAGACTCCTGTTGGTCCTTCAGAGACTCCTGTTGGTCCTTCAGAGACTCCTGTTGGTCCTTCAGAGACTCCTGTCAATCCACAGAGTCCTTCATAGACTCCTGTTGGTCCTTCAGAGACTCCTGTTGGTCCTTCGGAGACTCCTGTTGGTCCACCGAGTCCTTCAGAGACTCCTGTCGGTCCACCGAGTCCTTCATAGACTCCTGTTGGTCCTTCAGAGACTCCTGTCGGTCCACCGAGACCTTCAGAGACTCCTGTCGGTCCACCGTGTCCTTCATAGACTCCTGTCGGTCCACCGAGTCCTTCAGAGACTCCTGCCGGTCCACCGAGTCCTTCAGAGACTCCTGTCGGTCCACCGCGTCCTTCAGAGACTCCTGTTTATCCTCCTGAGACTCCTGTTGGTCCACCGAGTCCTTCAGAGACTCCTGTTGGTCCTTCAGAGACTCCTGTTGGTCCTTCAGAGACTCCTGTCAATCCACAGAGTCCTTCATAGACTCCTGTTGGTCCTTCAGAGACTCCTGTTGGTCCTTCGGAGACTCCTGTTGGTCCACCGAGTCCTTCAGAGACTCCTGTCGGTCCACCGAGTCCTTCATAGACTCCTGTTGGTCCTTCAGAGACTCCTGTCGGTCCACCGAGACCTTCAGAGACTCCTGTCGGTCCACCGTGTCCTTCATAGACTCCTGTCGGTCCACCGAGTCCTTCAGAGACTCCTGCCGGTCCACCGAGTCCTTCAGAGACTCCTGTCGGTCCACCGCGTCCTTCAGAGACTCCTGTTTATCCTCCTGAGACTCCTGTTGGTCCTTCAGAGACTCCTGTTGGTCCTTCAGAGACTCCTGTTGGTCCTTCAGAGACTCCTGTTTGTCCTCCAGAGAGTCCTGTCAGTCCACCGAGTCCTTCAGAGACTCTCGTTTATCCTCCTGAGACTCCTGTTGGTCCACCGAGTCCTTCAGAGACTCCTGTTTGTCCTTGAGAATCTCTTGTTGGTGCTTCAGAGACTCCTGTTGGTCCTTCAGAGACTCCTGTTGGTCCTCCAGAGAGTCCTGTCAGTCCAGAGAGTCCTGTCAGTCCACCGAGTCCTTCAGAGACTCCTGTTGGTCCTTCAGAGACTCCTGTTGGTCCACCGAGTCCTTCAGAGACTCCATCTCACAGGTTCATGAACAAACAACCGAGTTCTTCTGACCACAGGAGGAGGTTCACCTGGGTTCTACCAGGTTGTCAGGAACTCTCTACTTTTCACTCAGGCTTCCAGTTCCAGACTGAGAACCTCCAGAACCTCCACGGTCCTGTTCTCTTCTGATCAAAGATCTCCAGTCTGTAGAGGTGGACCTCCATGTCCTGGCAGGTCCATCCTCCCTCCAGGTTCAGATGGAGATGATGGGAGATGTTCCAGAACCCAACCCTGCTTGAACTGAACCAGAACCGCAGCTGTACTCTGGTTTCTGCTTAGGAGTCTCCTGATGAGATCTGGGTTCATTTCTGGGCCCAGCTGAAGGTTCAGGTGTTCATCTGTAGAACTTTGTTAGTTTGGACCGAGACAGAAGCTACCAGCGGCATGAAAAGGTTCTGCTGAGGTTTCATAGGAATTTGGAGCAGAGCCTGTTCCTCAGGAACCATGAGAACCTAAGAGCAGTCTGCTATACATCAGACCCAGACCCAGGAAAGTTCTGCTGGCTTGTTTCTGATCAGCTGACTGATGATGTCACTCACCTGCCTTCTCTGTGGGCGTGTCCTCAGCCTAGAACACCTGACGCTGCTCCAGGGGATCATCGTTCTGGAGGAGTTCTGCAAGGAGCTGGCCGCCATCGCCTTCATCAAGATGCCTCTGGACCGGAACCAGCAGAACCTCAGCACAGAGGACGAGTCTGCACCCGGATCCACCGGACTGCTGGAGCAGAACCGACCCGTCCGGACCGGAACAGACTGAGCATCTGGACCAGAAATGACCCATCCGCACTGGAACCGGACCGGGAGAAACTGAGCACCTGGACTGGAACCGACTGAGCGTCTGGACCAAGACCGACCCGTCCGGACTGGAACAGACTGAAGTTCTGGACCAGAACCGACCCATCCGGACTGGTAAAAACTGAGCATCTGGACCAGGACCGACCCGTCCGGACTGGAACCAACCCATCCGAACTGGAATAGACTGAGCATCTGGACTTGACCCGCCTAAATCGGTGATGATGATTAGACCTGCTGGGAAGTCCCGCCCACTCCAACCAGAGCCAATCACTGAACACTCAAAGTGCTTCCAGAAGCTGATGTGTGGTCCTGATCCGGGGTGCTGCAGCACAGAACCGCTCAGAACCAGTCGTAGCAGGTTCCTCTGATCCTTTGAAGCTTCACTGAGTGCTTTTGATATGTTTTTCTGCCAAAGATCAAAGAGCAGAGGGAAGCTGCTGATTGGCTGCTGCTCCATCAGGTCCTACTCCTGACTGGATCCGAATCAGCAGAACGGTTCTGACTGCTGGTTCTGGTCCAGCTGAAATGCTCTGTATTAATATCAGAGGTTCCATTATTTTATCCTGAGAGGATTAATAGTTTCCTCTAATCCAGTCAAACAGCTTCTAGAGGGAATCTGCCAACTTGTGATCTCAGGCCTGGATGGAGAGATGCTGAGTTTGGAGGTAGAGAACAAACCAATGTTGATGATCCTCATTATCCTCTATTACAAACATAGGCGGATCTACTGGGGTGGCATAGGGTGGCAACTGCCACCCTAAATGACAGCCTTGCCACCCCTGCTGCCACCCCAGTTGGCGGTAGGGGTGGCGAGGCTTATAAATTATGGATCATTTGAGAATTACGACCGCTAATTTCTAATGTCGGACTGCAGTGAATGCAGCACGAGATGACAGAGAGCGACTGAGACTGATTGTTTTGAAAACCGAATGGGGCAAAGCGAGGGAGCCTGGGGTGATGGGGAGAGGAGACACAGGATGAAACAGGTAAAAACTGATTAACTATCGAGAAATGAAATCATAATGAAAGCACCATGTTGCTAGCATAGCTGCAATGCTGATTTACAGATGATAAAAATCAGGTTGCAGAACGTTATTTCTCTATCTATGATGTTAGTTAGGCCTGACGTCTCAGCCTCATAAAGACATATTTGCGGTCAACTATGACAGAAAAGAGACGATCAAGTTTGGTTGAACTCAAATCAAAACGCACAAAGGGATTGGATCTAAATACATTTGTGAAGCGTTTTGCTGAGCAACATGGAAATCGCTGCATTCAGCTGTTATAGTCATGTTAACTTTATGTTCTGCTCTCTGGTGAGCCTTTACAGAGCTGCTACATTTTGTTTTGGCACCTGAGAAAATCTGATATTTCCTTTAATAAAACCAAAAGTGTTAAAAGTTAAAAATGTGATACTGGTGTAAATCCTGCTTAATATGAAGCAGTGTTGTTGTTTCTTTTTTTGTATATATAATATGAAACTATCCAGAAATGACCCGTATGAACCTACTCACAAGCAAAATGTGTTTTTATGTTGCTTCTTTTCAGATTTGTGGAGATTTTTATGTAACATACAGAACCCGCCTTTTTGTTGATTTGTTGATACAGCAGTATGGAGGACCAACTCTGCCATATTTAAAAATAAATACAGAAATAAATAAATGCTCAATAAATAAATAAGCATACAATTAATTGCCACCAAAAATACGAACAACAAATAAATGTAAGTAGAAATTAAATTATACAGCTAGTCATAAAGGTATATAACTCTTTTAATTGGCTTCTTTATTTCTTTGCCTTTTTAATATTTACCTTATTTATTTTTTTGTCATTTATTATCTTCAACTTCATTTTTTAATTACTTATATTTTTAAGTACTTATTTATGTGCGGGTTATCATATTTTTGTCTGTTTTATTCTTCCTTTGTATTTTTTTACCCTAGTTATTTCTTCGCCGCTATTTCTTTCTGCCTGCCCTTTTAACATTTCTGCCTGCCATTATAATATCATTTCTAATTACATTTATTTGTTGATTGTATTTTTGGTGGCAATTAATTGTATGCTTATTTATTTATTGAGCATTTATTTATTTCTGTATTTATTTTTAAATATGGCAGAGTTGGTCCTCCATATGCAGCTCTATCTACATCATATTTACATGCATGAAATGTCCCTTTCATGTTGCCTTAACTGCTGTATGTCACGTTACTGAGGAACAAATGGGGTAAATGTGTGTTCAGAGTAAACATTACATAGATGTCTGGTACCTTGTTTGGTGCCTTGACCCATTTATTTCTACTGTGTAGTTCTGCTCACTTTGTTCCAGCTCAGTCCATAGATCTATGATGGGAAACTTTTTCTTTCTATAGTTTCTTCTTGTGCAAATGCTGCAAAGCTGCCTCTCTGACAGTCAATCTCACACATCTGCGACTCAGAACCTGTGTCTTACCTTAATACCTTTCCTGTCATAAGGCCCCTCTAGAAGTAGTGTCATCATTCTTCTATCTCCTATTAAGTGAGATCTCATTGTACGATGTATTATTAATATGAACTGCTTCACATGAAACACTAGTAATGTACATACCATTCTCACCAAACTGTGATAACTGTGATTAAATTCAGTGTAAACAAATGCCATATGTTGCCACCCCTAAAAAATTCCTGCCCCCCTCTTGCCACCCCATAAATATTTTTCTAGATCCGCCCCTGATTACAAACATCCACAACCAGAAGGAAAGCTTTGGGGGGAAACGGGTGATTGATGCTGATGGAGAGTTGGAATGATGTCACATTAAATTAAGCCTTCATTACCGCAGCTTTTTATCCTATCTATTAATAATAATAATAATAATAATAAAGCGCAGCTCTCCTCCAGCTCAGAGGAAGTCAGAGCGGAGCAGGATGGGAGGAACAGAGGAGGATGAAGGCGCTGCTTTGACCAGGAGGTCTGGGGGCGGGGCAAATATGGAGGATGAGGGATGTTGGGGTCAGTCATCCCATGTGGAGTACTTTCTTGTGATTGGCTCATATAAAGGAGCTCTGTGTTTGGTTGCAAAGCATCCCCTGTTTAATAAAATGCATTAATGTATCGAGGCACGTCAGGAGAGTCTGAAAATCCACACAGAAATGCAGTGAAGTTTAAAGAAGTTAATTTATAATTGTTTATGGAGCAGAAATACTTCTGTGGATCCTGTGCTGTCTGAGGGGATCTTTAAAGTGTATTTGTGAAAACTAAGACTGATGTAGCTCCATAGCTGAGCAGCAGGGGGAGCTGTAGCAGGCTTCCTGTCCTGAGCTGTCACTGTCATGTCGATGCCAGGATCCCACGGTGATCTCAGCGCGCTGCTGGACGGACCGAAGATCGGAGCAAACCAGCTTCTAACATCCAGAAAGAAACTCAATCCATGGGAAAAGGATCCAGTTAGATCCTCTTACTGGACGAGTTCCTGGATCCAGATTCTAGGTTCTGTTTGTCTCTGTTCTCCCAGCTCCTCATCATCATCACAGCAGCTCATCACTGACCCGGTTCTACTGCGGCAGCCGGGATTTAAACCCGCTTCCCTGCATTACAGTCAAACAGCAGAACGTGTTCCCCACCAGGACAGCATGTCTGTGAATAAAGATAACTGATCTGACTCTTCTGATTCTACGTTCATCTTTTCCCTAAGAACCCAGTCTGTGCTTTTCTGTGTTCCTGCTGCTGGAGTCCCTTTGCTTCTCTTTACACCTGAACAGAACCAGAACAGATAAAACTGCTTAAAGGAACCTTAGCCACGTTTAAAGGAACCAAAAGCTGATTAAAGGAAACTTAGCCACGTTTAAAGGAACCTTAGCCGCGTTTAAAGGAACCATAGCCATGTTTAAAGGAACCTTAGACATCTTTAAAAGAACCTTAGCTGTGTTTAAAGGAACCTTAGCTGTTCAAAGGAATCTTAGCCATGTTTAAAGGAACAAAAAGCTGAATAAAGGAACCTCAGCCGTGTTTAAAGGAACCTTAGCCGTGTTTAAAGGAACCAAAAGCTGATTAAAGGAACCTTAGCCATGTTTAAAGGAACATAAAGCTGATTAAAGGAACCTTAGCCGTGTTTAAAGGAACCTTAGCCATGTTTAAAGGAACCTTAGCCGTGTTTAAAGGAACCTTAGCCGTGTTTAAAGGAACATAAAGCTGATTAAAGGAACCTTAGCCGTGTTTAAAGGAACCTTAGCCGTGTTTAAAGGAACATAAAGCTGATTAAAGGAACCTTAGCCGTGTTTAAAGGAACCTTAGCCATGTTTAAAGGAACCTTAGCCGTGTTTAAAGGAACATAAAGCTGATTAAAGGAACCTTAGCCGTGTTTAAAGGAAC